>NW_027110416.1:1061064-1073222 GCF_000696795.3 Halyomorpha halys
CTTACCAAATCTAATGCCAAATAACAAGCTCTCTTGAATATGGAATTTCCTAAGCCTTATCTAAATACGCAGGCAAATTTTCGAACAAGCTTCAAAATCAGCACTCAGAGTGTTAATCCTTTTTGTATAAAGCAATACTTACACCTTAATGCCTTCTACCAACAAGGTAGCCCACGGCTGGTGCATACTTAGGCAGGCACCACTATCTGTCATTTCCATCACTTGGCGATCCTGGACACGACCCACAGAGTTGTGCCAGCAGGCACCTTTCTCCTGGGGTAGGTTATTGCTCTCTCCATCATACTGAAATATGTAGTTCAATTTATTATTTTTAATTTAGGCACCATAATTAAAGTTAAACTTAAGAATGTTCTCCATTGAATATTATTCTAAGATATGAATTTAATCGTAAAATTTTTTAAAAAACTTAATATTTTTTTATGAATCTATTCGAAGAATTGTTCCAGACATTTTTATAAGGTATCCAGTAATATGGGTATGTATCTGGATAAATTCCTACGTCAACTAAAGGGGATATCAGTCTTTTTTCCATCTATTACTCTAATTGTGGAAGTAAAGTAAAGTATGTAAAAAGTGTAAAGTATAAAGACTTCATCAGGAGTTTGATAGGAGGGATGGATGAGGCATTATTCACTAGCCATACCAGTGATTTTCAACTGTTGTCTCACAGAACACTAGTGTTTCATTTACCTCTTCCACATGTTCTGCAAATAATTTACAAAGAAATTAATTTTTAATTTTGAAGATTATTAGTTGACCATATGTAATTGTGATGCCCCGCAACTATCAATCGGTAAGTACTTATTATTACTTTTCCAACTTATTACTTTTGCTTTGTATTTTATTCTATCTTCCAATTTTCAATTCTGTAATACACATTCTAAAACAAAAATCACACTAAATATTAATCTGGATTTTCTTTTCTCAGAAGTTGTTTGTATTGATTAGTTAATATGATGAGGTGAAAAAACTTCCAATTAGAACACTTTACTATTCTATAAATGGAATATGGTCTGGGTGTGGTCAAATTAAACTCAAATAGTAACATTATGTACTATTTTTATTTGAGCCAACGTTTCGCCTCATAGTTGCGGGGCTTCGTCAGGGCTAAAAGAGATACAACCACTTAACATAAGTAAAAAAAGTAAGTGGCAAATTATAAGGGTATACAATGAAATGTAAAAATTAAATAAGAAAAATTAAAGGTCATATGAATAAATGAAAACGGTAATAGTAACAGATAAAGAGAAGAAAGTACAAATTAAGAGATGAAAAGGGATAAGAATAAAATCAGATGAAAATGAACGAGACAGAATTCATACCTGTTTTGACAGAAGTCAAAGTCAGAGTGAACTGTTTGTATTGGGAGGAGTGGGGATGGCAGGTAAGTACGTTACATTTGAAAATAATTTTAAAGTAAACAGTCAAAAAAATATCAAAATTAGATAAACAATAATTGATAATATACATAATAGAGAGGGAGAAAAAATATTAATAAAAAAAAAAAATTTACATGGATAGAAAAACAAAGAAAAAATAAAGTTTAAATAATGGGATACAATAAATATAAATGATTAAGAAAGACACAGAGTATTGCAATTATCAATTAAAACTATACATAGGGTGTCCCCATAAAAATATTCATTATCCTTTGACCGCACCTTGGACCATATTACATTTATTGTTTTGTTTTTTTTTATTCCTCCTCCCTTGCCATTTCTGGCATACTGGGTGCGGGAGCAGTGGGGTAGTGCGTGCTGGGATTGCGCATGCCACTGCTCCCAATGATCATCCGTTTGGTAGGCCCTTCTGGTGCGCATCCGTCTGGGTGCCTCCTGCAGTTATCAGGCTGGTCCAGCCCTCCTGGTCTCAGTCTGGGTCAGCTTCATCTTCTTCTGGTGGCTCGCTGATGTTGGGCGGTCAAGTCTTTCCCATTGTGAAATGTGTTGGGCCCACCACCTTCTTCCATCCGTAAATGAACTCCATGGAAGAAGGGATAATTCTTTTCTTCCATCAACCAGGGAAAGTCCGACTCGGCGAGGGCAAAAATCCTGGTCTTTCTCAACAGCCTGGCTCGGTGTCCTTCCATGGCGGAGCAATCCACTATTACGTGTTATACTGTTTCAGGAACTCCGCACGTGGGACACCGGGGGTCGATGTTCTTTCCAAAGCTCTGCAGCTTTCCCCAAAACCCCCCGTGTCCTGTTAGGATCTGTGAGACCCAATAGTCTGGGATGACCCATTTAGCCTTCAGTCTAGAAAGGACGGTAGGGAAGAATTTTCTCAAAGTAGGGCCCCTCTGGCTTGCTACCCACTATCCAGTCCACTTCTGTATTGAGTCCTCCCGCAGTATTTTCTTCCACAAGACTCTCGAAGCTCATCCGGTAGCGCTTCTAGTCCCTGCCTCTTTACTTCATATTTAAGAACATCCTCCCTGAGGTCCAGGAGCATCGGTGCGGCTAACACCTGCACCGCCTCATGTGACACCGTTCTGTATGTCTTCGTGACCCTCACCAGAGCCAATCTCTGTATGGTGGCCAGTCTTCTCTTCTGTGTCTGCGTGAGATTTCGGGTCCAGGCAGGGGATGCATACCTTAGAATACCCAAGATCACACCTCAATTTATTGTTACACATGGTCAATCAGCAATCACCCATCTTTACTATTCTATATTTTGTATGACGTTTCGGGATTTACCCCACACTCATGTACATGTATCCTCATTTTGTCAATTATATCTATGTCTATTATGAAATATTGTCAGTTAATATAAATATAATTTAAAATTTTACTATCACATTATTATCATCAGTGAAGGACATTATTTAAATATTGTGAAATATTACTGTATATAAAAACATACCACTGGCTCTAGTTCTAAAGATCTGGAATCTAGGTTATCGCTGGACTGCAAGTATGTAGAACTGAGATTGCCCATCATGTCTGTAACCTCATCCAGCAATAGAGATTCCATGTTCAATTTTTTAAAGTCATCATCAATAAGGCGGCGACCTAAGATTTGAACAGAGTATTACAATAATCAATTAAAACTATACACAGGGTGTCCCCATAAAAATATTTATCAATTTTTGGAATTTTAAAACTTCAGGATAAGTAGTATAAAAAAAAATGGCCATTATGATTTCATCTTAAAATATCATTTACTACCAAAATCTGTAAATTTTGTTCCCATTATATTGGAAATTCCACAGTTAGGTGCACTGGAGTAAAAAAAACAAAAAAACAATTGGGACATTAACTATATCCCAAAGAGGTAGACCACATGCCAATGTTATCAAAATAAGATAATAATGTAGACTCGATGCCGATACCACTAATCGATAGAGATCAACAGGTATGTGGAGCATACATCCCTCCAGTGATGCCCATCCAAATGCAAATCTACCAGATCAGTCTTGATGTGATCCTCCCACCTATGCTTCTGTCTACCCCTCAGATGTTTATCCCTCGGTTCAATGATAATTAATATTTTAGAGGTATGCTCATTACTAAGCCCTAAATTTTTAGACTCCATCTTATTCACCACAATGTTATAATCTGAATTGTACTTACAGATTGCAGTTTTCTAAATTCTCCGGTTAACTTGTCCTTTTTTAGAATATTTAAATAAAATAAAATTTTATATGCTGGGACACCCTATACAATTTTTTACATTTTCATAAGGCTGCATTTGATTGAGATATAAAGTAGTAAATTTGATAGAATGAAAAAATTTAAATATTTACAAGATGTAAAACATACCAGTGAAATCAAGTATTAAACTTCGGTTTCTGGAATGTTTTAATTCTTGTAGCTGCTCTTCTTTCTTCTTTAATTCTTCCTTCATCTCTTTAGTTAACCATACTGAATTGGTTGAAAAATAATCGCTTTCGTCATCGATGACTCTTGTTCGGGCTTCACTAAAAAATTAAAACAATTTATTAGTAACATTGAATACTTAAAATTCGTAAACGAACGAATTTCAGACATTCCAAATCCTATAATACTGTCACTCTTGTGACTAGAGTCAGAAACTCAGCGGGAGCATGTCTGATGACCTGAAATTCAGGTCGAAATATTGGCACATAAAAATAGGTTTTTGTATATTTGTGTTTATTTGCTGACTGCACCCCCAACCAAAATCTCCTAATATTAATCTGCGGTCAACTATTAACATCTCATTTAAAAAGAAATTTGATAATAAGAAAAATTAATAAAATTAATTGGAAGATCATTGATTGACCACATACTAATATATGGAAGGAACAGTACAAATCTATTTAATAAGCTCCAATGTTTCACACCACTTAGCAGGGCTCCATCAGGGCTAAAAACAAGGTATAAAAAACTAAAAATATTTTAAACATAGTAACAGTACAAAATAAAATGTATATATAAATAAATAAAAATTAAATACAGTAACAAATATTAGACATAAAATGAAAAGGTGGAGTAATAAAACAAATAGAGCACAAACTAAAAACATAAAATTAAGGAAATAAGATAAGAGGAAACAAATAAAGGGGCAAAATGAAGCAAAAAAGGAAAATAAAGAGCAAATTAGAACATATTTTTTCTTGATGACTAATATTTATAAATGTATTTCTTTTTTATTTTTCTTGTCGCAGTACAACTTATGTCTATTTCTTTTCTTATTTTATATAATTTTTTATGTAATTTTTTAATCCAACTTTAGTTTACTTTTTATTCCATATCATCTTAAATTCTTACACTTCCTTCCTTTTTGATCTCACCTAGACGATCTTCATACTAATAAAATCAAATATAGATTTAAATAAAACCTGCCTTGTTTTGTCGTACTCTAATAATCGGTCCCGTAATTGAAGGGCAGTCTCTAATGAAGAGTTTTCTTGTTGACTCTGTTTTGCTAGAAGTGGATTTTTCTGCAATTCTTCTCTTGAATAAACCTATAAGAAAGAAAAGTTCATGAATTTTGCAACAGATACAACAATTGGAACGGAAAAGAAATACTTCTTCAGCTATTTCAATCTACTTAGACCAAGCATAACAGACATAGTACCAGATTTCAACTATTTGGAAACAATCCTCTGGGGATCCAAAAATCTATGATCACTAAATAACGTTCATTATCTTTAAAATTAGTAATGGTTAGATTCATACATTAGTGAGCTAATGTGAAACTAAGGCATAAAGTAATATCAATGTGATTTTTTTTTCTAAATAAATACAGAAAATATCATTAAGAATGTTTCCTGACAATAGTTTTTTTTTTTTAATTGTTTTTTAAAACTATTGTGTCATTACAAGACAAAACAAAAACTAATAATTATATGTATCCTACATAAAGTATGTGTTTACAAGTTTTACAAAGTTAAACTTACAGGTCGAGAACAAAATAGGCAAGGACCAGAGCCTTCTTGTTCACACACAATCCTCCCACATCTAAGACAGTTGTTAATAAGCGCATGCTTACTGGCTTGACAATTGCACAGGTGTCGACCTGCAACATAACATGAATGAAAATATTAGCAGCTATTGTTAAAATAAATGTTTTATAATATTATTGATGATTTCATCATTGGTTAACTTATAATTTTTAATATAAATATCCAGTTATACCAAAGAAAATGGTTTTGAAAATTTGTAATAAAAATAACTAAGTTTTATTAATTTCAATAAAATTTTTTAGTTTGTAACCAGCTTTCTATTCTTATAACAGCTCAGAATTCAAAAAGAAACACATTCAGGAAGAGAACTGTAATATTATAATATAGAATGATGATATTACAGAAATTACAGCACCTCACAACAATTTTCTCAACTCGAAAAAAAGGCTCAATAGTGCTAGGGTACTCTCAGGACTAAAATTTACTACATTTATCTCTCTCATAGGTACTGTCAAAGATGGAATATTATTCAAATCAGCCTCCAAAATTATGTACCTAATGATTATCGAATAGGTTATCAACCTATTCTAGCCAGAGTGGGAATGTCAAAATTTATTCTATGGGACAAAATATACTTCAACCAGCCCAGGTCAAATTTGAACAGGCGATGCTTCTATGGTGACGACTTCTTAAAAATCTCTGCCACCATGGCCTCAAGATTGAGCACCATTTATGATTCATGTAAAGAAATTTCATGCCCACTGTAAGGTTTCAACTTCAAATACCACTTTACCAGCCAAGTATTATAATTTCAAAAGCTGTAACTATTGATATAATCAATAAATCCAGAAATAATTTTACTGTGATAGACGTATCATTGTTTGCAAGAACACCACAAATTTATTAATAAACTGAAATATGTGATAAGAACAATTGAATGGCTTGGAGCAAGAATGTGACAAACCACAATTCTGAAGATAATAAGAACTTTGTGCAAAATGCTCTTTTATTGTTCTATACAGCTGTTGAGTGAGTTAGTTTGCCTAATGCCAACATTTTAAAAAATTGTACTTTTTTTGTTAAACTGCCTTACTGAACTATTTAAATAATGTGGGTTATCATACTCTTGCTAAAAATTATTAACAAGGACTAGGCTTAGAATAGGTCACATGAGGCTCACTCACTTCTATCTTATCTCGAACCAAACGCCTCCGAGATGTCAGTATTGTAATAATAATTTGATAATTAGCCATATATAGGAGGAATGTCTATGATAAAACAGTGGAAATGGTGTTTTGATTTTAGAAATCAAAAGGTTTTCTGTCACAAATACAATATCAAACAGACAAAAACAAATTGTTTTTTAAATAAATTAAAAAAATATAATAAAACAAACATAAGAAAAAATAAATAAGAAATTTATGGGGTTGATGACCAGTTATGATTTACACCACTGAACAAAAACAACAATATTCTTGCCGTAATGATGATTATCATGAATATTATATCATCAGATTTTACTCCCTGATTAAAAGAATTTAGCCCATCATTAGTGGTTAATATTTTGTAATTAAAGAGCAGAGAACAAAAAGTACTCGCCTTTTAAAAGTACAATTCCTTTGTCGTCATTTGAATATAAATTAACATATTTTGTTTTCTTTTTTCCTTGTTCACCTTTCCCTTGCTCATCCTGCAAAAAAAAAATTATATTGTCAATAAAAGGGTTAAATACTAGAATATTAATATTAAACATGATATTGGAAAAAAAATAAAGGAAAACAATAAAATCCTAAAACTGTGATATCTACAGGCACGAATCCAAGTTTGCAGGATCAATAGAAAAAGATTGAATAAAGAAAAATTATCTGGGAGATCATCAGAACTTAATAGTGATCTTGAAATTGAGTCCATACATGAAACTGTTTTTTCAATACAATGAACTAACTTTTAATCAGCAATGTCATGATAATGACAGCACACACCTAGTACCACAAACCTAGCACTTGGAGGGATTCTTACAGATATAGTTCACAGAAAGACACTACAGGACAAGTTTTAGTACTGATGTCGGTCTCTGGTGCTCGTTATGTTCAGTACACCTCAATATCCTTTAGTGTTGGCAATTTTTGAAAAAAAAAAAAAAAAATTCACACACCAATACTATTATGAAAGGCATATGGTCCAGGTGCGGTCAAAAAAACTCAAATAATAGTATTTTGACCGCACCCGGACCATATTCCTTTCATCTTTACACACGGTCAATCAATAATCTTCCAGTGTACCACCACCAATACTATTACTTTCTGGTCAGCCCTTATAGACAGAAAAAGTAGAATATATTAAAAATAATACTCACAAATTGCCAAAAAAAATAAAATACTAAATAGTTCTAAGTGAGATGATGGTTCTACTTCCAAAACAAATAATCCAAGAGCCTATTTTTTCACTCCTTTAAAGAAAACTATACACAGTCACTGGCCAAAATTAATGACTTTGCCAACCATAGTTCTGTTTCAAAAATTAATTTTTCTTTAAATAAATAATCTAATTTTTATCTATTTTAGTCTCAACACATTTTATTTTTCTTACAAGTCCGACATTTCGGCCAATCCGGCTATCCTCAGGGACAATCTACCACGAAACAAATTTTTCATTCGGAGCCTCATATTTTTAAAATTACTAATAACTCTAAAAATCTTAGTGTAACATCATTTAAAGTAGAGTAAATTTGCTAAAATATGAACCCTAAAAGAAATGATTGCATGTAATAGTTATAAAGATATAGTTTTTCGAGTTAATGAACAATCAATACTTTATAAATTTATATAGGCAAATAACATGTAAACTACTACTTCTACAAACGATGTACAAATGCCTAGCATCTTTCAGTAGAGGAGTCTACAATAAATTTATTTAGAAAAAAAATTATAAAAAAAAAAAAAAAATTTCCTCTACTTAGAAGTTAAAGTGTACATGAAATAAATAATAATGGAAGGTCGTTCATAGAAAAAAAAAAAAAAAAAAATTACCTCTACTTAGAAGTTAAAGTGTACATGAAATAAATAATAATGGAAGGTCGTTCATAGACCGTGAGTAATTTAAAAAAGGAAGATGGTCCGGATGCGGACCAAAAGGTAAAAAGAACTCAGATTGTAATTGAACTATTATGAGGCAACGTTTCACCCCACTTTGCAGGACTTACTGAATTAATATCTCGTTCATATATTCATTTAGTAAGCCCTACAAAGTTGGGCGAAACGTTGGCTCATAACAAATAATAAATAGTTTAATTACTATTTAAGTTCTTTTGACCACACCCGGACCGACCATCTTCCTTTTATATAAAAGAAATAATAGATACTTACTGATTGTGCTTTCTGTTTTTCAATTTTTCCTTTACCCTTTTTTTTCTCCTTTTTCTCGGTAGGATCTACATAATTATCAAGCTCACTTTTTTTATAACTGCCCTGAATTGCTAAAAAACATAAGTACCAATCATAATACAGTGATAGACTTATACGACATTGAAAAAAATACATATTTAAAAAACGAGAAGAATATACTACAATACTAACTCATAGGTTTACGATGTAAAAGTTCTTTGACAAACTTTTGATGAGCTGGGTTTGAATAGTCAACTAAAGTCTTCATATAATCTTCTAAATCTCGATTTGATTCTATCATCAATATACACCTATAATGGAGGCATAGAAATAAATATGTTAATCCATTAAAAGACCTGTTCCAATCCCAAGTTTATTCATTTTAGTTTTTAATTTAACAAAACCTTTTTGGTTGAACTTAAATTCTCTAAATATTGGATCCAATAGCCCTTAGGACCATTCAGATCGGAATGCATTGTATTTAAGAGAAATCATAATACTTTAATGGGTACTTCTAAGAGCAGTCCTTAATGGAAAGATACTTGTCACATTGAGTGTTCTTTCAAAGATTATTTAACTTGAGTAATTTTCTATTTTAGCTTAGTTACTTATCTTATTTTGTTTCTTCGTGTATAGATTCTATTCTACTAGATCTCTTTTTTTTTAAAAAAACATTTTTTTTGCACTTTTAATTTTGTGATTTTATACTGTGATATACAATTTTTAATTGTTTTTTAAAATTTTTTTTAAAGTTAAAAAAAAAGGAGAAAAATGTAGTTTTGTCTTGATATAAATAACACTGTTTATTTTATAATTATTTTAGAGATTTACACTTAGTTAACTACTTCTTTAGTTTAAATTTGTCGCAAAACAGTAAATAATTTTCTTGATTTTAATGTTTTTAAATGCAGTATATTTAATCCTACACAATGAACAACTCTTTATAAATGCATATTTCAATTATAATTGAAAAAAGACAACAACACTAGAATAGTAAAGAAACTAGCTACTTTTTTTTATTAATAAAACAAAATTAAACAAATATTGTCTGAAAGAAAAAAAAAATTTTATAGTACATTTCATAAATCAGCATGTTAACAAATATGAATGGGGTAAATTATTTAATTTTAACTTCCTGTCAAAAAAATAAATATTGTTTGACAGTTCAAATTTTAAGCTGCTTTTGATACTTTCATTGACTATGAAGAAACAATTGGTTCTAAATAAGTAACTAATAATTCAGCAATAAAAGGAATAATTCCAATAATGAAATTACTTTGATTTCTAAATATTTTAGTTGCACACCAATGGTATTATTACAAAAAAGATAACAAATAACTACAGAAAGTTCTCTATTTCCCAGTCAAACTATACATAAGACCACAAGGAACCCCATTATGTATGCATTCTTTCAAAGATTATTTATCTTGAGTGATTTTCTAATTTAGCTTAGTAACTTGTCAAATTATTTATTAGGTATCAGTGTTTATATTTAACAATTTGATTTAAAAAATTAATGATGGTGAACTATTTTTTTTTTACAATTTCCATATTGACAACAAACCATTTTTGTATTGTAATTTAATTTTCATGTACAGAAAAAACATTTTAAGCATTACTTTATGAAATACTTTTCATCAATAAAAATCATTCCAACATGTAAATTCAAAGTTTCATTACTTTGCCATATCTTCGGTTACGGGAAAGTGTAAAAGAGATGATAATTCTGAAATAACCCATTTAGTCAAATCACTCATTATTATTTTAAAGAAACTTTTAATTAAGATTAAGTCTAACTACAAGTGAAAAGTTGGAACCTCCCCGCCTTTAAACACATCATGGTGACATCCAATAGGTAAAATAACGTAACAATTCCAAAGAGCACAAAAAATTTGAATTTCAGAAACTTTATTCGTTCCTGAATTTATTGTCAGGAAAAAAAACGAATGTCAGTGAATGCTGGAACAGCACTGCGATTAAGTTAAATTAAATATAATGATAATTAAACAAAAAACATATGCCACACATTAGATCTAAGAGATATGAAATCTAGCTCCTCTCAATTAATAAATAGACTGATGAAATTATAAACTTTCAAATATTTGAATCGCATATATGACTTTCAAGAATTATATATTATCCTCTACCCGAAAATAAATTTATTAAAATTATATCTTGATTAGGTCACCATGTATCCTGTGAAGTTAATATGCTCTCTAAGAAGGTCTGGATTCTGTGTATTCATTAATATTCTCAATGTTACTAATATATGAAGAAAGGAATGAGATCTAGACTTGGATAGACGATGAGTAAGAGCATCAGTTTTTCAGTCTGTGTAATCAGAGTCTTCAGACACTGATTACAGTGACGGAGGGCGCCTGTCTCATGGTCTAGTGGGTAAAGCATGATGGGAACAAGTCCTCAAAACTTCATGTCCAAATGTTTGTTCGCGATGTTTAGGTTTTTTTAGTTTTTCGTGTACCTCTACAGTCCCTTCTAATTGAGTTAAAAGGTTGAAAGTGAAGTTTATTAGAAATTTTGGCCCATATAAATTACATGAAATGGCACAAACCGGACCTTTGTAAGCTTAGCAGTTTACCATAAAATAAAACGTATGAGAAAGCTTTACTAGTTTGAAACTGCTTTTTCGTCCTTAGGAAAGTGTGAATCTGAATACTTACGTGAACTTTCAACATCGGTGAAAAAACCTATATGAAGGTTTTTAAGGACGCTAAAAATTAATCTGACTGACTATATATATATATTTATAACATAAATATATAAATAAAAACAAAAATAAAAAAAAGTTTTTGGTCAACTTTATTCTAAGCTTCTTTTGATGTATGTGATTTTGCTTACATTTAATATAATAAGCAACATTTTTTTTCTTATCTTGATTAAGATATGTCTCCCCCTTATCTTTTTTTTTTAAATTTATTTCTAGAGGTTCACAACACGAGATAATTGCGGCAGTGCTCCCGGAGGATAAGGTAACTATCCTTAATAATTCCAATAACTTAGAAAAGTAAAAGGTTAAAACAAGTTTAATAAACAAGTAAACTTTAAATCAAGTAAAAAAGTAAATAATTATGCATGAGATAGATAAATAGAATAACACTTGGAGAGGAATGATAGAAAGGAGAGGAGGGAGTCAGCTCATACTATTTGTACGATGCCACTGCAAAGCCTGTTCACATTAAGCTCGAATGAGCACACGCTCAAGGCTCAGCGGTGCAATGCTGTTGGGGTCACTCTGTACGAGCAAAACGGGTCAAACGGTATCCTCATGTGAATGACTGGGCCTTACAAGATCCTATGAATCAGGCACTAAATGGCGAGGACACAAAACCGTGACGACTAGAGGATGCCAAGACTTGTAACCAAGT
>NW_027110416.1:1073272-1082255 GCF_000696795.3 Halyomorpha halys
AACTTCATGTCCAAATGTTTGTTCGCGATGTTTAGGTTTTTTTAGTTTTTCGTGTACCTCTACAGTCCCTTCTAATTGAGTTAAAGGGTTGAAAATTCGCATATGAACTAAGTTGGTGTAAGGGAAGTGCCTTTAAAGGGTAAACATTTTTTCTACACCCTCGCTATTTTTTGTAGCTTTAAAGATTTTTCTGCACTCCAGAGCATCTTCATATCGAGTCAGAGGGTTGAAATACGGATGTGAATGTAAGACCTTTATAGGTCTTTTCTTTTTTCTACAACTAATTAATAACCACATTTGTAAATTTGTCATGAAAAAGAATTATTCGTATATAGACGGTTATATTAATATATTATCAGCCCATCACAATCCCTTGTTCAAATTAAGACACCTAGTAAGGCAAATATTCAGTATATGAAGAAAATTCCACCAAAATGTAAGGCCGCGTATTCACTTGAGACACACTCTAAATGAGAGTGTATAAGGAGTGGTTCAGAGGGAAAAGTATTTTAGGTCAAACGGTATGCTCATGTAAATGACTGGGCCTTACAAGATCCTATGAATCAGGCACTAAATGGCGAGGACACAAAACTGTGCCGACTAGAGGATGCCAAGACTTGTAACCAAGTTGAAGTGCCATTATGTAAAAATAAAATAGCAATTGGAATTTAGCCATGTATGGGTTTATTATTAAAACGGTATTAACATTCGACAAGCAAATGCCTTTCATTACTATGTAACTCAATTTATTAATTAAAATATGAATACATACATTGAATGCAGAAATATCTTGCAGTTGTGTAATATAGTTTGCATAAACTATTTTTTTTTCGGCCAAGACTCCTATTGAAATCCTATACTGCCTAACTTGGGTTAGGGTCAAAGTTTTTCATTTTGTACGACCACCACCCAATGAAAGAAGTCAACACCCCAGGCCGGATTTGAACCGGCACCACCAATAGATGTCTAATTGTTAAGCCTAACTTTTTTTTTGTATGTTTGGGTGGAATGAAAAAAAGTTTGTTGTAAGTTGGAAAGTTTAGGCTCAGGCTGAAAGCAAATCTGGCCGACCAGAAGAGAAATAAAAAAAAACCTAATGTGGAAACATTGACTAAAAGATTGTTTATAAATAGAGGCACTCAATGGTAAATGAAAACTTTTGCCGTGTTAAAATGTTTTTGAATTACAATGCTTTGCCTTTAAGCAACAGTCATTTACCATAATTTTATAAAAAAAAACACAAATTTCCTAAAAAAATCTGTGGAATCAGCCTAAGGAGTTCGTTGATTCCAAAAACTTCACTGTAAATGTTAGATATAATGTTTTATGACAGAGCGCCTTTATTTGTTTACATATATATTATATGTCTATTTTCTTAGTATGTTTACAATGCAATCTTACGTTTTACAGCCTTGCTAAAGCCTAAATTGACGGAACGTTAATTCACTATTTACTACTGCTAGAAAGGTTTAAGTATTTCTTCTGAATTCTTCGTAATCTCTGCAATTTTACAATACATAATGACATGAAAAAATTGCGGTACAATTAATCAATACGGTTGTCAAATTGTTTTCAATTTAAACATAAATGATAAGTATGTTTGGGGGGTATTAAGTGATGAATCGCCCCCTTCCGGAATGATAAGATAAACTACTAAATCAGTAAAGAAGAGGTACTGCATCCATTCGGAAAATTGGGTCCCATAAAATTCCATTCTAGTGGAACAAGGGCCTTTGTATAATTTTCCAGATTGTGGTTGAATTAAATATGTTGTTGAGCATAAATATTTAAAAAGGTTTCCCCATACTACTGCATCCTAACACCCAGAAGTGGAACTAACAGGGCATTTATTTCTAGCCAGTGTCCTCTTGTCTCGTTTGAGATATGATGGACCTGCTTCAATTTGTCGTAGTTTAGAATCTGTTTCAGTTTATTTTAAGTATATTAATGTCTAAGGGTGTTTATTATGCGTAACGGTCGGTTAGTTTGTAAGCAGTGTCCCATTTGTCTGTGTTGAAAAGATGACTGAAGTGTTATTGTGTCAGCCATATTTTACGATTTATATCACTTTAAAATGATTACATTGTTTGTTTTATTTAACGGTGGGTACTAATGGTCTGAGTAAATAAGTATGTTTACCTGCGGTTCCTTTCTGATCTTTGTAACTGGATTTATTTCAACTAACGGTCACCCAATTGACCCTAAAGGTGAGTAAGGAAAGGCTTATTATATTTGACACTTTTTTTAATCTTTTTTTTTATGGTATCATAATAGATTCGTAGATACTATCAATCTAATTGACACTTTTGTAATTCTTTTTGGTTGTATGATTATTTAAATAGGACCAAGATTAGTAAATAACCTTTAGATAACTATAAATCTGTGAAGATTCTCCTTTATTTAATCACAAAATGATTTTCAATATTTCTTTTTAGTTAGTTATACTAATTAAGCTATTTTTATCTCATTGACATACTTGAGAATGAATTTATGATAAGAACCCCACTTGAAATATATTTTTATTCTAGAGGTTCCTTATTTATATTTGTAATCATTACTATTGTTTCTGTACTTTGAGCTTCGTTCAAAATTGAAATTATAACTATATTGGTTCAAATGAGTATTGATGACATTTACTCATTTTTAGTTCTAGTAATATTTTGCTACTGTTGTTTTTCATAGGTTTTATTAAAACAAAACTATCATTGCATGTTTATTATATTGGTACTCACTGCTTGATTTTTTATATTGATATATTAAATGATTGAAATATATTTTTAGTTTTACTAAACAATATTTCCTTTTTTTTTTTTTTTAATATTGTTTCTCATTAATATGCCTAAACGATTAGGTAAAGATTTTTTGTTTTCTAATATCCCATGTAATCCTAATGATAATTTTAAAACTACAATTTGATTTTCAAATTATTTCATTGCAGCTATAATTCCATCAAGTGTGTTTGTATTTAAATTTATCTTCCTTAATCATTTCCATATTTGACACAGAATGTTTAAGATATTATATCAAAAAGTAGTTTCCAATGTTATTTTATTTAAAAGATATATTATCATAACATCCTGGTATTATCTATATTAGTGGGTGGGTGACTCATGCCTTTCTCTGAAGTTGATTTTATTCAAGTGTTTTATTGTTTTTTTTTCCCTTCTATTATAGGTTAGGTATTTTCACCATTCATTTTCTTGAGTGCTTTAATTTTACATTAATTTTCTAATTGTTGCCAGTGTGTGTTTTTAAGTTTTTTTGATGTTTTGGATTTACTCCTATCATGTTCTTACTTTCATTATTAATTCTAATTAGTATGTAATTATTGAATAATTTCATGAGATCTAGCTAAAAGCTTTAATTTTAAAGAAAAAAAATATTTTTAAGTTGTTATTTCTGGAGAATGAAAATAACATATATTATTGTAATAAAATCAAGTATAAATAATCGTTGTTGTTAAAAATAATATGTGATGTGTAGTTTATCTTCAATTCATTTTGAATTGATAGTAAAAAAAAAATTAACAAGTTTTCATAAGATTTATATATAATTCTTTACAGTTGTTCTAGCAGTGAGTAATGGGTTCGGAATTACGATTATCGGAGCAGCTTTGCTTATTACCACTGTTATTGCACTTATTGCCTGCACCTGCTGCAAACAACGTAGAGATGGCTTCAAGGTAAATGTTTAATTTTTTTAAATAATATAACAACACCTTGCCATTTATTTTTTTTTTATATATTATCACTGTTTCACTTTTAATATGTTTAAGCATTGTAGTATTTTAAGTATGGCTTTAATATTATTTTCATGAAAAGACATTCCGAAACAATCATTTACAATCTAATTATTTGCAGATTAGAGTTTTTTTTTTTGTAAGTTTACAGAACACAAAATGGATATTATGCAAGCTGACAGATTATTATATTTCTTAAGGTTTAAGATTCTATTTTATTATACCTATCCCATATTTTAAATATTTTTAATGAAAAAATGATTACTTTGATTACTGCTTTGAAAACAATAATGGCTCTCAAGTAAAATTAAAGAAAGTTTATATTTTCACTTGAAGTATTTATAAATACACATTATAATTATATACTGATATAAAGTAGTGATTTAATTTATACTTGACTGTTTTATGTTTCTTTGATGGATCTAATAAACATCATTGATTTATTAATTAAATGTTAAGTATAATACCTGTGTATGGATATAAATCAAAGTTTTTTATTCTGTTTATTTAATTTAATGTATATCTAAGGAGAAAGTCAAGGTGTCATAACCGAGTATTGGTATACAATTATAATATTTGATCTTTAAATTAGGAGGTTAGCGTTATTGTAATGAAAATTTCATACGGTCCTATGATTATTCTATTACTATTACTTTTTTTTTTAAACATTGGGTTAGTTTTATATCTTTTCTTTGTTTTCGATAATGAAAATAAGTGGTCTTTAACTACATTTAATGATTTCTTTTTAACTTTGAAAATATTTGTTTGTCTGTTGTCTTTAGTTTTATAATTAGTATTTTTGGTATTGGTCAGAAAAAGTGAAAAGTGATAAATATTTTATCTGAATGTTATCTCTTGTTTTTAGACCCTTTAGTTATGCCATTTTTGACATTGTATTTTTTAAAGTTAAATTATACTTATACAAAAGAACTCAATTTAGCACTCTTCATTCATCTCATTTAAGCTGTGGGTATTTACACGTCCACTTGTTTGTCCATGTCTCAGAATTGCGGTTCATAATTGCATCTTCTTGTAGTAAGCACTACATATAGAAAAAAATGGTGGAAAGCCTGTTTTAAACAATATAGTTTGCAACTAATAAACATTTAATGGAGGTCAATAGTGCTTCTTATTTTTGAGTTTTGATGTTTAGTTATTATGATATATTTTGATAATGACTGTAAAGTCTTTAAAAAAAAAATTTTTTTTTTGTCAATAATATGTTTCAATTTTATTTTTAAGCCAAATGTGGAGGAAGTTGTTTATAAAGAGGTAAGGTTGAGTGGCATGATTAGATCTGTATTGAAACGTGTTTCATAGATTTTTTAAAAATAATTATTTCTATCAGGCAGCATTTTCTATTGATACTCCTTGCTCACTAAGCTCAGAGTTGACAGCAGTAATAACAATACTACCAAAAATTTTCATGTATTTTTTAAAATGTATATTGAATATTTATAATATATGTATGTTTATTTAGATTCATTATTAAAACTGAAAATGAACTATACAGTACAATTTATGGAAAAATTATACTTTGACTTGCAAGTTTGACAATTTGATAGCTTAGGTCTTTTCTTGATTGCCTTAAAGAAATTATGTTCAATTCTTGAAGTCAACATCAAGGTACTTGGAAGTATTTTATTTATATATTCTAGATGAGATTTCCGTTGTAATGATGTATAAGATTTTAATTAGTTATATAAAATGTGGAAGACTTGAATTTAATACATTTGTTGATTTAAATATTATGGGATATTTTCAGAAAATTAAGAAATTTTTTCTTTGATTAATATTTTTATAATAATATTTTTCCTAATTAGTACCTCGTTTAATTTTTCTAAACTTCAATTTATGGTAGTTTTTAGAAACTAAAAATCTTTAAATTTAATTTATCTCAGATTTACATGTTACTAATTCAACACCGCCATGAACTCATGTTTTTTATTATTATACAAATAATTTGAAGTGTATATTATTGGTAAAGCAATATTTCTTTGATAATTACAAGTACTTATTGAATTAATCTTTAAATAATTTTTTAACTAATAAGTAAATATTGGTGTTAACATTCATTTGATTAAAGATAAAATTCAAATCCTTTAAAATTCTTGCTACTTAGAAATGTTATTAATCGAACAATAGATAATGGAATTTTTACTGTTTTGTAAAGTTCATATAAATAATTCAGGACTTAATTAGCGATTCGCCTGCTCACACACTTCACTCCTCTGTTGTAGTTACATTATTATTTTAGGACAAGTAAATATTTACGTAGGTAGGTCACCTATTCTACTCCATTTTAGACAGCCATTTCATGCCCGGAATATTGGCTAATGCCATACTAAATACTAAAGGCTCGATCCAAAACAACAACAGTTTGGATAGGTATGACCGAGCAACTACAAGGCCATAGATTAATGTAGGTAAAGATGCGGCGTTTTTTTGTAACCTTGTCCAAGTCCCCTTCTTCTCAAGAGATCACGAGTGGAGTCATTATCTTAGGTTCCTATTTGTTAAAGAGTTGTTTAAATTTAAGCGGAAATAATTTTATTTATTAAGAATATGGGATAATGCTTCCGTTCATCTTACTTGAACTTAAAGATTTAATGTGGACTTATAAACTAATTACAAGTTGGTAATGCACTTAACTGGTTGCTGCAGTGGATATTAGAGGGGGTAATCCTCCTATTAAACAGAAGAAAAAAAATATATAGTCTAAGTGGTAGATGAGGTAATAAATAGAGCCATGTTATTGATCAATGAATGTGATTAATATCTATCTCATTTCATTGTTAAGCTTTTCTCCATAAATCTATGGGATCATTTTTAACTTGAATCTCTTATTACATATGAAGGCTCTAACTCAGGGGTTGGAAAATGGTGGTTAGGAATCAGCTGTGAGGCCTGATAATGGTTTTTGGTCAAAAATATTCATTATGAAACAAGATTTTTTCCCTCTCCTTGACTGAAGATTAGTCTAGCATTTTCCGAATGGATTTTTACGTCAATTTGGATGGGCAGTGTAAAAACAATACTCGATTATTTTTAGATTAATTTTCTCTGTGAAACCATGAACTCTGTGAAATAACAAATAATGCCATGTTTAAGGTAAAATAGATTGACAAATATTTCTTCAGTACTACAGGAAATAAAACAGCTTTATTCAAGAAATACAATGTAAATACAAAATATAGGGAAATTGGCTGAAAATTTTTCAGGGAAGAATGCAAAATAAAAGTAGTAAAGTATCTGTGAAGGTTGAATAATTAGCTAATTTAATTTGAAAAGCATGCAACTGTCATGATTGCTTATGACTTTACTAAACACAACAAGCCACTTCTGGATAGCGAATTTTGATCTATGGATGGTATGATGAACTTGAAGATCAGTAAGAATAAATATAAATGCTTTTTAGCAGATACTAACTTGAAGGCTGTGGTGAGAATCTTATTCTTGCTTTAAAAAAAATGTTGGAAAGTGAGATTGAGTATATTTTTCTCATTTAGTAGATTCTAACATTACAATTTCTTGCAGTTATATGTAATATGAAATAACTACAATGAATAAATTGTGTAAAACTGCCCCTATTTAATTTGGTATTGGTATTTGGTGGGGGAACAAGTCCAGCAAGTGAGCCATTTGGTCCTTTTTGCCAATCCCTGGCGGCTACCTGAGTTGTTGCCGCGTATTAACCAAGGTGGGAGTGTCAAAATTCATTTTTCAGGACCATCGAAAGTTAAATATTAATTGCCCCAAGTGGGGATCGAACCCACAATGTTCTGGATCGAACCCACAATGTTCTGAACCGAACCCACAAAGTTCTGAACCGAATGCACTGGGACCTGCACCCCAACCCGCACAGCCAGGACGTCCCTCACTGTTAAATTTAATTTATAATTCTTGGATTTTATAATGTATAACCTTTTTGAAATGTAAAGTGAACTTATGAATGTGAAGATTTTAAACGGTGTGGTTATAATTTTCCTTTCACAATCATTCTCTAGCTACCTCTGCTTTTCCAGAGTGTTTAAGAAAAAACATGAAAAACAGCCACCTGCATCTAAAGTAAAAAAACATGGCTAAATTAATGGAGTTAGAACTCAGCTACTTTACATCACTGAGAGATAATGTAATAATTAAATTACTTGTCATAGCTATGGTGAATATTGGATAAAGATCAATTAATGAAAGTATATACATCTGATGATTAGATCGATATTTACTTTTAAGAAGTTTAGTACGATAGAGACTAGATGGTTGCGACAGGTTCAGATAAAGCTGGATGGCAACGACTATCATTTTTCATAGAGATAACTCATTTCTCAGGGAATAAGTTATCTCTTTGAAAAATGGTTATAAAACAATTAAAAGACAATTTGAAGATTACATAACTTAATTTTTAATGAAAAATGAGAATATTTGTTATTGTATCAGGAAGTAGTGAATTATAGCCGTTAAAAATGAAGATGACAAGAAGTTTCTGGCATCTAATATTGATTCAAAGGCTGGAAACTATAAAACCAATTGGTTATTTGTTGAATTAGCATGATCATAACATGCGAAATCTCAATTATCGATTAGGAACATTTGGTATTAAAAATAAGATAAATGAAGTATTAAAATAAGAAAATCAGAGTTGAGTATTAGTTGGTTGGCAATTTATCCAGCTAATAAAAAAGTTTCAAGATTTTTAAATCAGAATTAATAGTCATGAATAAAAGTTCATACATCAAGATTAAAATTTTATCAGATTAAAAAACAAATAAAAAATCTGAATAATTTTTTTAGGCATTGAATTTTGATCAAAATTTTAATTGTATATAAAATTAATTGAATAAAAATTCAAGTATTAATTTGAATAAAATTGACTTTTTTTTTTAATATTGATATTTCTCTTTAATTAAAACTAAGTGGTGAAGAACTATAAATTATGATTTTACAGTAAAAGCTTTTACGTAATTATAATAGTGTCATTTTGGAATAAAAGTTGAGAAAAAGGACTTTTCTTATTAGAATAAACAGCAATGTAGTATTAGAAACTTTTAGGTCATATGTGAATAGAAAAATAAATTATTAACGAATAGCACTTATTTATTATAGATTTTAACAGTACTTTAAAATATAAGTTTTATTGTAAATTTTGGATGTTTTCGGTGACTACAACTAAACTATTAATCATGAATAAAGACTAAATTTTTAGTCATTAGTAATTTGAATTGACTACAAAAAAGTTATAATTTA
>NW_027110416.1:1082373-1087573 GCF_000696795.3 Halyomorpha halys
CATTGCCATGTATTGGTTTCTGTTTTAAAGAATGAGAACAACATTTTCTAATTTTGATTTTTGTATTTTAATAATTAAACAACTATTTGTTTATCAATAAAATATATTCAAGTTATACTATTTTGATTGTAAAAATTAGTTTTAGAATTAAAGTTTAAAAGGTTTTATTTTTCAATATAAATGAAATAATTTCAGCTTTGCTATATAAAAGATATTTTTTTTTAATCTAACATAAATTAAATTTTTTATTCCCTTCCGTATCCAATCTTTACAATCCAAGACCCTTATTAAAATCCTCAATGTTCCTTACTTTGTCACAAACCAAGTCATCCATAATAACCTTAATGTTCCATATGTAGCCGATCTAGCCCAAACCAGATATCAATCCTTCCATGAATGGAACTCACTAACTATCCTAACCCACTAGTTTCTAACCTTTGCTTTCTCTTCTATTCCTTACAATTCGCCGAGGCATCTAAAAAAAAGACCTTCAAATATAGAATGTTATAGAGGTGCTGCCAATGGGTAGTTTCCCCACAAGTCTATCATACTTACTAGGTATATTTTTATGTAATACGGTTGCAAATGTCAATAAATAAATAGCAAAATATTTTTTTTTTCATTCAATTACAACAAATGGTAATGACAGGTTACCGAAATTGACTTTTTTTTTTTTTAATTGTAAAAGCTGTGCATTATCTGAGTGGTGTGAGCAAGGGAGCAAACTATATTTATGCATGCTAGGTGCATTGGGTTTATTTTCATGCCACCTCACTGCTACACAATTCTGCGATTCCTTTCATAGAATTTTGCTTTATTTGCTCATTGTTTGTCATGACTTTTTCATATCTTTACTATCATTGACTTATTTATATATTTTTTTTATATCTTTCGTTTTAATATTTTGTGTGAATCGATTTAATATGCTTGCTCATCCTTATTATGATTTGTTTTTCTTTGATCTAATTTGGTGTCATGTCTTTGATGTAATTAGTCTGTAGCATTTTATGTTTAATGATAATTTTTTTTTAGATGTAAATTTTTTTTTCGTGTTATAATGATCAAAATCGAAGTTTGTAGTGTACTATAAGGATTTTTTCTTTTATATTTGCATGATAGTCAAATGATCCATGTTATGATATAAATTTTCTTTGAAAAATGAATGTCATTCTCGGAATATTTTTCAGTTTCATATTTTTTTACATGTAATTTTTTTTCTAGTAACAATCTTAAGGTAAGGATAAATAGTTCTTCTTTCGTCAATTTCTTAATTAATTAAAAAATATCCCATTGGCTTATATACATATTCTAATTTGCAGTTAGGGATTTAATATTATCTTCATAAAAATCTCAGAATAAAAATTTTGCTTTAACTAATAAAATAGAAGAAATAAATTCCTGGAAGACACTTTTTATACAATTTCTTTGATAGAACACTCGCGATTTAGATCATTTTCTAAATCTAAAACCCCTAAATAGATCATTTTCTAAGAGTCAAAAAGATGGTCGTCCGTGTTGACTCTGTCTGATCAATAAACTGTATACATAAGAACCTTAATTCCTAAAACTTGGGTTTTTAATGGTAAATGTTTGAATTAGCAAGCAGTATTCTCTTCAAATATTAAATCATTCAAAGGCATTAGAAATTAAGTCAATTGAAAAAAAAAAAAAGATTGTGTTCTAAGGGTTTTGAAACAGTTACAAAACATATTCTTGTACCTCCTCCGATGTCCTTCAATAGAGTGCAATAGTCCATCATTTTTGGGTGAGGTATGAAAAAATGGATAAATATGAACTATGAAAGAATTTAATAATTAAATAAAAGATAAAAATTATAAAATATTTTCCCAGGTTGAAAAAAAAAGTAGAATAAAGAATCTGGAAATAAAAATATATATGTATAGAAGTATAATGTAGCATTTTTTTTATTTTTTTTTTATAGATTTTATTTAATACCAGATCGGCCTGGTGGGCCTTACATGGTTGATATAACTGTTATATTATATATGTATATTTTTTAACAGTTGATTATCTCGTACAAAAGACACCCCTAACTATAAACAATGTTATTGTTAAAAGAAGAAAAAAAAAATTAATAGATAAGAATAATGCTTCTTAATAAAAGAGGAAAGTAAAATTAATAACAAAAATAATGATATTGGTACACTTAAATAAAACAAACAATTGCCCTCTAATAGTAAAAAGAAACGAGTTAATTTGAAAAAGGGACGAGAGAAGAAAATAGAAAAATAATAAAAAATAATAATGATTAATGAATAAATAAAATGATTAATAATAAAAAGTAAAATAAAGATAGTGTGACTATGAATTAATTTTATATTTATTAAAATTTATAAAAGAATGTCCTGCAGCAGTCTGGACTTCAGTCTTCGGGTTGAGGTTAGGTTTCCTAGGTTGTAGTTCACTGCACCTTTAACTGTCGGCAACTGGGAGTGGAACTTCATGAACCGTTTTTTTGATGTAATCCTCTATTGACTCCATATATAACTCGCGATGCAATTGGCTATTTCTTATGAACCAAGGAGCATTAACTGCGATTCTTAGGACTTTATTTTGAAAAGATTGTAGTTTTTTCCTTTTCATGAAGGATGCCGCTCCCCAAACTTCACAGCTGTACATCAGCAGTGGCCTGAGAATTGTTTTAAATATAAGAACAGTTGTTTCTGGTTTTAGTTAAGAATTTCTGTTTAGGATAGGATATAGGATTGGTAACCTTGCATAAGTTTGAGTTAATGTAGCATTGGAAAACTAACGATTTTATGAAACTTAATATCTAACTCATAAAGTAGTAGAAAGTAATAGGGAGTGATGAAAAATTCATAAATCAATTGAATTTATACGTAAATGTTTTCATATTGCAATGGTTGCTATGGCAATAGTAAAAAAAAATGGCTTAACTTTTTGACTGCTATTATAACAATCATGTAAACATTTTAATAGTAGTTTTTTTACTTAAACTTTAAATTGAATATATGAAGGGGAAGTATTTTACCATTTTTAATACTAAAGAAGCTGCTATTTTGAGGCAAGCAAAGATTAATTTAAATTTAAAGCAGGATAATAATTGAAAGTTTTGTGGTACATGTACTCTACCAGATTTTTTCAATATGGGTTTAATATCTTCTATCTTCTATATTGTTGAGTCGATTTGGTACGTGTACTTTTTGAAAACAATTGTAGTAATAAATATTTATAGTATATCAGTATTGTTTTTGTCACAGTAATAATCCTAGCCATTAAAACTGAAACATATGTCGTTTAACAATCTCAAATCTTCATTTTATTATAATACAACTAATATTTTCATTATTTTACAATCCAATTTGATTTTAGTCTAGTAAATTATCATCTTGACAATCGATGTTATAAGTGAATGATAATCATTTCTGAATGTTTTTTATTTTCTTCTGCAGGAGTTCAGGAACCCTACAACTGGTGGCCACATTGGGTTCACAAACACATTATCAGAACTTGCAATATTCCCACCACCCGTGACAGTGCAACCGCAGCATCCTCCCTCTGATGATGGGTCATCTGAAGTCAATGTGCACCCTCCTTCGAGACCTGCTGCATTCTCCTGTGTAGTACCCTCTATCACTGACTGGTTTGGTATGTTACCTCTTGTTTTTATGAGAGTTGATATCCAACTACGATCAGCTATATCTGTTATTATTATTTATTAATGTGTTTCGTATTGTTGCAGTCGATCGTAATGGAAACTTTCCTCGGCAACAGCTGTTTTACCAAAAAGAAATCGGCAAAGGATGGTTCGGAAAGGTATGTTATAGTAATCTTATTTTTTTTCATATAGCAATGGAATTCCAATTAATACCATAATATAAAAACCATCCTTTTTTTAAATTTACTAAAGTAACTCAAAGACCTAAATAATTGATTTGTAGTATTTTAATTGTGGCACATGACTGTGTTTTCTTAGTCTTTTCAATTGAAAATATTTTTTGGTGATTTCAGTTGGTTTTCTGGTATTTTCTTCTGTTATTTTCTGTTAAAAAACATAAATATGCTATGTATCTGTCGTCTGAATGCCAGGATAATCACTGAACTAATCAAAATTAGTTGAGTCCTTCAAATCTATTACTACTATTGGATTCTTTTTGAAAGGCTTTTTGTATGTTTACCAGTTTATCAATTATTGAATATCTTTATATTTATAAAATATTGTTACCAATAATTATATAATTATATATAAGGGGTGGTATGGTGTAATATAATAGTATTTAAACTACGTAAATGAACATAAATATTTATTTATGTGGTTTATAAAATGCCTGCAATGGTATGATTAAATGATTGAATGATTGAAATAATCTAGATAATTGGTTTGCCATAACATAAAGTTCACATTATGAATTATTACCTAATGTATCTAAATAACTTCTGATTTGGATGATTCATGTTGTGGGGGTATCATCTCAGCCATGGGCATTGTCATAGCCATGGGTGAAGTCTCAGCTGTGGAGTTCCATTTCTATAGAGCCCATCTCAGAACATCTTTTCTTCTTCTGTACCTCTCCTGCTTCTCCATGTGTCTGTGTTCGCCTTCTCTGTTTTGTCTCCGCCCCCACTTGTTCCAAACAGGGGCGTCGCCTTTTGGTAATCTTATTTCCTCATTGCCTATCATGTCTCCTTGCCCACTAGGTGAGAGTATATCCTAGACCCTGAGAGGGGGTGGGACTCTTTTGACATATGATCGCTTTCGGTGTCTACCTGACTTAATGGAGGGTCCTTTCCACTTGGACCAATTAACCAGGTGTGAAAAACTCTGGCATGAGTTATACGTCTCTGGTACCGTGGTATATGTATACAGTTGTCCCTATGAAGTGACCCTTGAAAGGTATTCTACCTTGGCCAGGTATCGGAACATATGGCAAAAACTTTAATAATATTTGATAATTGCTAATACGTCAATACATATCACCTCAAACTTTTATTGTTAGATTAATTTTTCCTGAGGTATAAAAGTAAATGCAATTATAGAGTTGCACAAATCCTATCTGTAATTAAGAAGAAAATGTTTGTTTTGATTACTTATCTCTTTCTTAGTTGAAATTTCTAAGAATGTTGCAGCAGGTAACTTTGTACTAGTAAACCTGTCCTCATTTATGGTTCAAACTCTCCTGATGTTTTATTAACTGTTTAGATGTTTTTAATTTTCAAC
>NW_027110416.1:1088023-1099926 GCF_000696795.3 Halyomorpha halys
AGTAGATGGTCAGGGTTGACCGCAACCCTGACCATCTACTTATATTTAAAATAATGAATATGTAGATATTAAAAAAAATAATGTTAAATACAGAATTTTTCTTTCATTTATACCTTAACCTGTTAACCGTGCGGGAAGTATAAATATGTAAAATGTAAACAATATCGTGCACAGGTAGGACATATAAATCCATATGAAATTTCATTTTCGGGTGTGAAGCATTGACATGTCCTAGTGAAAGAGTTCGTGCCCATTATATGCTGTGTAATCAAAAAGGGAATTCCTCGGTTAACAGGTTAAGGAAGTTGAGGTATTAATTTCAGACTTTTTTTTACTATGTGGGTCAAAAATGTTTAATGTAAAAAAAAATTCAAAGTGTAATGAAAGTAATCCACTTTGATGGTATTTACTAAAATATAGTTTAAATGTTAATTTTTATAACAGGTTGTAAAAGGTGAAGCTAGAGGAGCTAAAGTTGTCGTTCGGATTCTCAGAGAAGATGCCACACCAGAAGAGAAGGGGTACTTCCTTCACGAAGCAAAACCTTTCCGTGACCTGAAGCACAAGAACATTAGCCGTCTGTATGGCAGGTGTCTGGAGCATGATCCCTTCCTCTTACTGTTCGAGTATTGCACGAATGTAAGTTTCCTTTATTGAAAAGGAAATATAATTTAATTAGTTAAAAAAAGTTAACAGCTTTTACACTTACTCCAGCTTATTTTTTGTTATATATATATTTTTTTTTATTTAGGGTGATTTAAAAAGCTTTTTGGTGACGAACAGTGGCAGCAGAAATGCAATTACTGAACAAAAAATCTCATTGAAGATGATGATTGATGTTACAGAAGGACTGAAGTTTATGAACGAACATGGTTTTATTCACACGTGAGTATGGCAATAGTTTCTAGCTGACTCATATAATGTCCTTCACCTTTTATACAAAAGTTATCTTCCTCCCTTCTCTGTCGTATGTGGCTGTCCATATTTGAGGTTGTTATAAAATTTTATAACAAATTAGCTTAAGCTGTGCTCACTCATAACTCAAAAAAATTTAGTGCCCATCACACATCTTTCACTTACCACTCACTTACGTCCAAGATTAGATTAGATTAGTTGACTCTTACTATAAAAACAAATTTAAAGACAAAGGAAGGCAAAATTATGAAGAAAACATTTTTATTTTTTTGTTACTATAAAAATTATGATTTAAGTACACTTAATTCAGTAAGGGAAGGGCACTGGATTTTTGGGGAGTAAATAATTTACATCAACTATATTTCTCTCTCCAAAAAAAAAAATTGTTTACCCTACTTAACTACATCAATGCAGAATATCCATAAAATGTAGCTAAGTGGGATAAACAATTTTTTTTTGGGGAGAAATATAGTTGATGTAAATTATTTACTCCCCAAAAATCCTGGGCCCTTGTTGACTTTTTTATTATTGTTGTAAAGTATTAAAATTGTACTGTTGATTTTTTACTTTCACTTACCTATATATGGAATATAGTAAGGAAAAGAATTGCGATCTTTCAAAATTTCTAATTTGAGTTTTCAATGGAAATACAAGTTTTAAGATCCCTTGGGTCCAAATAACAAAGTCTTACAAAATGGTCTGTACGTGTGTTTGTATACAGCCTAGCTAAAAAACGAAAAGTTGTTTGAAACTGGAATACGCTTTGGAAGTGACTGCAACTTTTTCTGTAGAATCGTCTAATTGGAAGTGCCATTTTATAGAATCGATTTTTTCACATTTTTTTTCAATGCAAATTCTCTAGGCAATCAAGAATTAAAAATTAAGTAAAATATAAAAATATTATAAATGGTGATTGATTATAATGTTGTTTTATGTTTTTTGTTACTGGTCCTGACTAGGAATTAATTTTGATTCTACATCTTTATCCATAGTCTCTTATTTAATATATTTTGATGAGTTATCTTTTTTTAGCGATGTATATTATTTTGTATATTATAATTTTATAAATCGTAATTATAATTATGATTTATTTACATAAAATTACTAATATAATTTATTTCTTAGGGATCTTGCGGCTAGAAATTGTTTGGTCGCTTCAGATTTAACTGTCAAAATAGGAGATTACGGAACTAGCGTTGATAAGTATCAAGTAATTTATTATTTTCTGATATACTTTTTGATATTTTTCATTATTATTTTAAGTATTCAGTTTTGTTATTATCATTTCAGAATGAATATTACATTGTGGGTGATGTTGCTGTCCCTATCCGTTGGTGTGCTCCGGAAACTCTCACTTGCACTCAAACAACAATAGAAACTAAAGAGGTTTGTTAAAATTTGTGCTAGCTATTCTCTAAGATTATTAGAAAAGGAATGCATATTAAAATTTCTATTTCTATTTCATTAAAGTTGATTGTATTTTTGAATGATCTATAATTGAGGTGTGTAGCTTCAAAACCAGCTCTATCCATATTTTTCTGAAATGCCTTTTTTCTTTTCTATTTTCCGCACGTCTTTCATACACTATATCATATTGCCAAATGATATAGAGCAGAACCAGTTCCTTCCCCGTGGAAATTGCGTTCAAAGTGATGCATTTGTTACAAAACCAGCTTCGTTCATCCAAGCTCCATTTTAATTATGGTTTCACCGGCATGAGACAGAGTTTATTGTTTTAGATTTCCTTT
Organism: Halyomorpha halys; assembly: GCF_000696795.3. NCBI lineage: Eukaryota > Metazoa > Arthropoda > Insecta > Hemiptera > Pentatomidae > Halyomorpha > Halyomorpha halys. Next base: position 1,090,687 of record NW_027110416.1, read on the forward strand.
TCATAATTTCACCTTGTACAATGGAAAAGTATCCAAATTTGGAGATAATGTTGAAGTTCAGGATGAGGTGAACTGTCTCAATTATGTAGGTGCATTTCAACTATTTACTAAAAAAAATTGGAAAATTTCACATATTTGATACCAGTAGTATCAGTACGATACGGTACAAGATGTCGGCAACCTTTTAAAGAAACATTTCGGACCCGATTGGAAAAGGATGGATTCCTTTAAGTGTTATATGAATGTGGTTGCCTGATGTCACAGCAAGCTTGATGAGGATGTGAATGAAAACATGTTTATAAGAGTTCCTCAACTATAATTCTTCATTCATTATTTTGTGTTATGGGTTTTTTAAAATTAATTTTATCTTGTATTCAAATTCAAATTTTCATTTTTCAATTAAAATTGTCTTGAACTGACCTTGTTTTTTCTACTTTTATAGTATGTTCATATTTATCTTGAAATTTCACTAAGAAAAAAATTTGTGTTTTTTTTTTTTAGTAATTAAAAATATATTTATGATTTTTCCCAATATAATTATTCAGTGTAGTGTATTGAAAATGGTGGTTTAAATCCAGTTTGGTTTAAAACCAGCTCCATCCAAAATTTTAATTTAAATTCCTTGAAACTTATAATTACTGAAGCAGTGAAATAATCATGGGTGTCAGGTCTTTCGATAAAAATGACAAAAATTTCCCTATACTGATCGACATGTCAATAGTAAGTTTTTTCGCTTTTCTGACAATTTTCTAATGGTATGTTGTACATCAAATGTTATTATTCAACAATGATCTGATTATAAATAATTGGTCATAATATAGGGCATATCCTTTTATCATTCTGTTTTTTGTTTATCTTTAAATATCTATAATATGCAGAGGATTGAAATCAAAATTATGGTTTTGTTTTTAGTTTTATACAGCTGTGTTTCTATTTTTACAATTAATTATATGTTGTGTTATTCGTGGTTTTGGTTTTTTAGAGGTTACTCTAATATCTTTTCATTCACAATTTAGGCATTCTAGTTTGTAGATGACATTTTTATATCTAATAACAAAAAATGTTTTTAGGTCACTGAAGGAGGTAATGTCTGGTCACTAGCAGTTCTACTGTGGGAAATAGCAGAGTTTGGTAAAATGCCCTTCTTGGACTTGACAGATGACGAGGTTATAACACGTGTCTTGGTCCAGGGGTCGGTCAGGTTGCCTCCGCCCAACTGTTCCTTTGGCCATTATTTGTCAGTATAATTTTTTTTAAACTAGTTGTGAATATATCAATTGAATTTATGTAACAGTTTATAAATAATAATGGAATGAAATATTACATTTATCTAAGCTTTCATAAGGATTTTATATGATAATGATGAAGGAACTTTTTTAAATGTTTAAAATTGTATAGTTGATTTTTTTTTCTTATGAGATCATAGCTTAAGTGGCAACATGTTTAAATGGATTATCACCTACTGTATTGTCTAAAACCATTTTATTGTGACTAAAACTTAAATGTCATCCTGCTTCACAATCGTAAATATTTTTAGATAAGACATTTACATGATTGTGCCTACATATATTACACCTAGTTTATTTTTTAATTGTAAATTTAATTACCATTAATATAAGTGTTCATTTTTTGGTCAATGGTAAATGCATATAATTTTGTTATATGTTATTTTTTCTGATTGAATTCTTACATTCATATACTATTTGTAGAACATATCACTGATGCTTCATCTACTTTTTCCTTAGTACTAACACGACATATTTTTTTATTTCCAGGCACAATGTGATGACTCTTTGTTGGAGAATGGAAAACAGGGCTAACATTGAACAAATCTTAATGATGCTTATGTATCTCAAAAACAATCCGTTTCAAGAATCTGATTTTGAATCTCGTTGGAAAGCACTTAAGCCTAATACTGTTGTAGTAGTCGATAATCATACACCTATCCATTCACCTAGGCATACAGAATTGGCTCAAAGGCCTCACCTTACTGCCAAGCTCGAATTTGACTCCGGAGTCGATTTGGAAATCAAGCCCACCGATGAGAATCCTGATTCATGTAGGACAAGTACTCCTAACACTGTATCACCCCAACTTTCTGTAGCTAGCGAAGATATTTTCCAGCCTGTTCAGCACAAGTCACCAAGTATGACCAATCTCAAAGGTTCCTTAGAGGATGTAACCCAGTTTGATTCTTGGCTTATGGGCGTTGAGCAGAAAACAGAGGAGGACCGCAACTTTGTCAAAAACATATCAGAAGCTATCAAGAACTTGGATGAAACATTGGCCTTAGAGAAGACTTCGTCTTCTTCTCAGGACTCAAGTATGGAGGGTTCTAAAAAACCTTTGCTGGAATTCAAATTAGGTCCCACAGGAAACGAAAAGAAAGGTGATTCTTCGAGTTCTGACACTGAAGAAGAAACTTGGAGGAATAGGATAGAAAGAGGAGAATTTACCGAGAAGGTTAAGGAGAAGTCAAAATCTGTAACCGACTTGATGGTATTGACTCATATCGATAGTGAGGGTAGTGAGTCGGATTCATTGCCCAGTCTAACGAGACAATATTCTGTGAAGAAAACCACTGTGAAAGGTGTTTCCTACACAGGAATTGGCTTCGGGAGTGAGGGTAACATTCGGAATGCTGTCCTAAGCGAAGAGCTACAGGACAAGCTCAAACAACTCACAACTTGGAAGACTGAAACTCAGTCTTTTTTAGTGAAAGGAGCCTCGGAAAAGAATAACAAAAATTTACCATTTATGGGCGTTGAGGAAGTTTCAGCACCTATCATTTCGATGGGTGATGAAGATTCCTCAGTGCCTAATAGCAGCAGTGTTAGCACAACACCAATTGCTGCTGCTGAAGATGTCACTGGTTCTCACATTACAACTTTCAGCAGTGACAGTGCGTCAGATGTAACTGCTATTTCAAATTCTCTTTCAGAACAATCCATTGTAAATATAAAAACCAATCCTGTAAATAAAGAAACTGTGATGATAGAAGAAAATAATGTATATAGTGATTGTATAAAGGGTAGTTTGGTCAATAATGAACATAGTGTATCATCTAATGTAAGGATCTCTGAGAATGTAGGTACCAATGATCATCGTCAGTTGGTTGTAGATAGTAAACAAACGGCTTCTAGTCATTCTAACAAGAATTCTGTTCCTGAAATTGTTATTACCGAATCAGAGATTTCCCAAGTCCTTGATGAACCTGAACCATCTGTAGATATGCAATATGTTGTGGATATTAAGCCAAGGAAGTTTGTTTTTGTTTGCGAAGAGACAGGCTTGGCTTCAGATAGTAGTGACGATGAAAAGAATTCTCCTCAAGATGTTAAAACTATTATTGAACCTCAACAAGAAACATCCTGCTCTGTTATTTTAGGTTCTTGTGAAGAACATACCTTAGATTACTTTAAAGGCCTTAAAACCACATTTACTCCCAATGTTTCTTATGATGGTGTCATTGAGAATCAGACAGAAGGTAGTTATGATTTGCTCGATGAACATAGTGTAAAAGAAGAAAGTAAAATTCTTGAAAAAAATTTGGTTGACAAAAAGTTACCCGAGGTAGCCCTAGTAACACTTAGTGATCAAGCTGTCATAAATTTATCGAAAGATAGGGACAAGAATTTTGAAGAAGAGCACATCAGCAAAAGGGATATAAGAGAAAATAAACCGGGTGTTGAAGATGGGGAAGAAAATGTTTCTCAAAATAATAGCATGAATTTTAATGAGTCGTTGTTACATATCATTGATTCTTTTATAGATAATGAAAGGGCTTATACTGCACTCTCAATTGTACCTGAAAAAGATTTATCTCTAGACATATCACCCAACACAAAGAAATTATTTCCTGTTGAAGAGGTAGTTGAAAAAAGTATGTGGTCGGACCAAGAAAATTATACTAGCCCTTATGGGGTAGAAAGTTCTTATTCATATGAAAATTCTTCTGAAGAACTTTTAGTGGATGGGCCGATTGATGGGAAAAAGCTTTCAGAACAGGTAAATGTTCCCTCTAGCCCTCTCAAAATTGAAAATCCTTTTATTTCAGACAAATCTTCTGAAAAACATTTAGTTGGTCCTGAACTAGTTGAAAAACATTTAATTGGTCCTGAAATAGATGAGAAATCTTTTTCTACAATAGAAAGTCCTTTTACTTCCAAAAATCTGATTGTAGAAAATTTTGTTCAAAATCCACTTGTTGAAAACATGTTTCCTACAGATCTTACTAGCTCTTTCAAAACAGAAAATCCCTTTATATCAGAACCCTCGTCTGAAGAATGTTCAGTAGAAGTTCCAGTAGATGAAAACATGTTTTCCAATGTGTTAGATCTTGGTATTCCTTTCCCATCCAAAAATTTTACTAAGGAGCCTTTAGTTGAATCTACAATAGGTGAAAGTATATTTTCTAAACATGCAAACCTTGGCAGCCCAGAGAAAATGGAAAATCGTTTTACTTCACGAAGATCATCTGAAGAACATCTAGTTGATATTACATTTAACGAGTGCTCATCCTCCGATCAGTTACATCTTGACCTTAATAATCCTTCTGAAACCGACGAAAGCTCTGTTTCATCAAGAAACTCTTCAAAAGAACATTTATTCAAAGCTTCGTTTGATGAAAACACTAGCAATCTTCAACTTTCTACATCTCCTGAAATCGATAATCTCCATACTTCAAGAACTTCTATAGAGGAAAATTTAGTAGATGTTACATTAAACCAACACACATTCCCCAATCATGTAGATCTTGATAATCCTTTTAAAATGAAAATTATTTCTTCATCTGAAAATTATACTGAAGAAACTTTAATAAAAACTCCAAATATTACCAGTCCTGACAGAATAGAAAATCTTTTTACAACAGCAAACTCTTCTAAAGAACAATTAGAAGATGATTTTTCACGGAAAAACACTCTTTCCAAACAAACAGATCTTGATAGTCCTTTTAAAATGGATAACCTTGTTTTATCAAGGCATTCATCTGAAGAACATTTAGTTTCAGCTCCTGTTCATGAAAACAAGTTTTCCCAAAAGCTTGAACTTTCTAGTCCTTGTAAAACTGAAAGTGATTTCAGATCAGAAAAATCTTCGGTAGAACATTTAGTCAAAGCATTAGATGATAATAAATTTTCCAAAATGCTTGAACTTGAAAGTACTTTTATCTCAGAAAATTCTTCTGAAGAACATTTAGAAAGTCCTACATTAAACAAGAAGACATTTTCGAAACAGACAGATCTTGAAAGCCCTGTTAAAATAGAAAATCTCATTTCATTGGGAAATTCATATAAAGAAAATTTAGTGGAAGCTCCAGTTGAAGAAAACAAGTCTTCTAATGAGTCTACACTTGGCAAAATTGAAAATACACTTACATCAGGAAACTCTTCTAAAGAAAATTTAGTAAATCCTACATTAAACAAAAACACATTTTCAAATCAGAAAGATCTTAATAGTCCTAAAGAGGAAAGCCTTGTTTTATCAGGAAATATATCTAAAGAATATTTAGTGGAAGCTCCAGTTGATGAAAACAAGTCTTCCAAAATGCTTGAACTTTCTAGCACTTGCCCAATTACAAATACATTTACTTTGGAAAATTCATCTAAAGAACATTTAGAAGATGCTAAATTAAACAGACACACCTTTTCCAAGGAGATAGATGTTGAAAGCCCTTTTAAAATGGAAAACTTTATTTCATCAGAAAACTCTTCTGTTGAACATTTAGTCAAACCCCCAGTTGGTGAAAACAAGTTTTCAAAAATGCTTGAACTGCCAAGCCCTTGCGAAATTGAAAGTACTTTTATCTCAAAAAATTCTTCTGAAGAACATCATGTTGATGATGCTCAATTAAACAAAAACACATTTTCCAAACAAATTGATCTTAATAGTCCTAAAGTGGAAATCCTTGTTCCATCAGGAAAGTCATCTGAAGTGGAACACAAAAGTTTAGTGGAAGAACCAATTGATGAAAATAAATTTTCCAAAAAGCTTGAAATTTCTATCCCTTGCAAAATTGAAAATACTATTTCATCTGAAGAACATTTTGTTGAAGCTCCATTTCCGTTTAACCAACCTGAGCCTGTAGACATTCACTCAAACATTACTAGTGTAAAAGCAAAATCCTTGGATTCATTTTTATCACCTAAAAATGGTTATGAACATTTTGTCACCTTGCGTAATGGATTATATGTGGAAGATGACAGTCATATAACTAATTTTGTTCCTGTATTCAACATGACTGAATCAGTTTCCGAAAATGCTTTTATGAGTCAAAATCTTTATTATGATCCATATTTCTCTGTAGATTCAGGACATAGCTCTGACCGATGCATTGAGCAGGACAAGAAAATGAATGACTTGAAAAACAGACTTGAGGATGTCGTGAAATCAGGTAGTGACTTCCAACTAAAGAATTCCGAAGAAGAATATGGTGGTAAGCTGCTGACGCCAGATGATGAGAGAAGTTCAGATTCAGGTTTCAGGGACAAAGGTAGTTTAAGTGAAAGTGTTGAGGATACCTGTGATGAGAAGTACAATTTAGAAGACATTGACGCAGAACTGGATGAATTTACTCTAAAGAATATTGATAAGGAAGATCTCAAATATTATGAACATTTAGTCGACTCTGACCGAGAACCTACTCCTGGTTGGTTTCTGCATGTCAGGCCGGAGTCAACTACTGTCGACGCAAAGGAAAGCGGTTGGCTGTCCCAATCCACTGAGGATGAAGAAAGGTTACCATTGACCATAGATGCTGAGTTTGCTGCAGCTATAAGGAATGAATTAAAAGAAAAATTACCGTGTGCTCAGCAAGTAGAAAAAACAGAAGAGGATGCTTCTCCTGAGCAGGAACCTGCCACTGATAAATTTACATATCCATCGCAATTGTCTCCGATATTGGAAGAACAGGAATCAAACCAGTCTTCTTTACAGCTTAATGACTGCAGTCCCGTGTTCATTCTCCCTCCCCCTGAAATTAAAACTGATACATTTAAACAAGACATTGTAAAAGCTTTTGAGAGTTTAGAATCTTCAAAAAATGGCATAATAATGGAAGATTTAGAAGATGGAAATGGCCTTATGTTATTTAGTGACGACAGGATTATTGTTGATGATGATGTTTTAATTGTTGATACTGAGACGAATGAGGCAACATTAATAGAAAGTCCCAAACCACAGTCCCATTTGGCTTTCATTCTGACCAAGAAGGAGCCCGAAGTTTTTATTGATAATGATTCGCCTGAGGTCAATTCAGAGATTTATGTTTTAACGCCCGATAATGCTCCTTTGACTCCTAACTCTGTTAATACAGATTCTCATTCCTCTCCAGAAAATGCAAATATGTCTGGTTTGTTCCTGTCGCCATGCTCTATAAGATCAGATCTGTTCGATTCTGGTCCTCCCAGTTTGCCTTTTGATCTTGGGCAATCTTTAGAAGAAGTTGAAGATATTCCTGTTTGCGAAGAAACCGTTATTGAAAACTTCACTTCACGAATCTGTAATGGTGATACTTCAGATCATATTATGGATAATGAAAAGGATATTTTGAAAGGGGAAGAAAAAGAAGTTGATAATAACAAAATTGATGTAATGGAAGTTGAACTAGCAAAAGATTCTACTAACAAGCTTCTCGAGCCATTAAATACATTAAAAGATCATGAGGAAAATAATAAGAAATCCTGTGGTATTGAAGTTACTCTTGATCAGTCGAGTCCAGCAGATTCTAATTTAAAGAGATCTCTTTCTGACGAAAAAGTCTCAAAGCACTTACGAGCAGAAGTGGAAATTGATAGATTAATCTCTTGGTCTAATAAAGAAAATGAAATTGAAAACACAAATCATTTAAATTCTAATACAACATTAAGGAACGACTGGCTCAAAGATCTTTTTACGAACAACATTAACAGTGCTGAAATGAATAGCAAAGAAGACAAAAATCATGTCAATAGCAATCTTCGAAAAACGGATTGGCCTACCATTGAGGAATTGGTTTATGAAAAACGCTCTGAAAAAAGCGAACAGAATCACTGTCTCAAACCGAACATTACATCTACACTAGCCCTCATGTCTCCAGACCTCAGTTCTGCTGATAGTAAATCTCTCGCTTCCTCTTTTTCATCAACACCATCTTCTGATGAAAATAAAACCGTTGCAATGAGCACTGAAGACAGCGATAGTTCAAAATCTAATGAGAAGTTACCCAAACCGAATTCTTTGAACTTGAAGAGTGATGCCTCAGGTGCTCCTATGCCAAGTCCTGAAGATGCAGAGAAAGGTTGGCGCCCGACAATATGCCAGCTGATGGAGCTGACAGACCAAGCTGCCGCTGATGGAGAAGAAATGACTACTTCTTTCATCGAACCAGATGAGAATGGCATCTACACTCCTGATTGGGAGAGTGATATATCTGAGGAGCAGTCGTCTTCCAGTGGAGAGTTCGTTTGGAAGGTTAGTTTTGTTAAACGTTTATTTTAATATTGGTGATTTTAGAATTTTAATATCTGATTTTTGCTTAATGGCATATTAAGATACAATGGGTTATTGGAAACTGCTTGGCTAAATAATGTTTATTCATTCTTATGCAAATCACGTGAAAACCTAGAAATTTGATCCTTGAAAAGTACAGGGTTGTGGTCAAGAAGAAAAAAAAAATTATTAACTATTTATTGATTGCCGATGTTTCAATTTACAATCTTCATTTGGTCTGTTGTAAATCTCCGCCCATCACAATAGCCCTGATGAAGACCTATCTTGTAGGTCGAAATGTTGGCAATGAATAAATAGTCATTGTTCCTCTTGATCGCAGCTCTAGTCATCTTCTAATTCACATATGGTCATCTATTTATAAAATAAGTACTTATCTTATTGATAGTTCTATTTTTTTTCGAACTATCACTTGATTTACTTAGAATGTTCTAAGGTATCTTAGAATTTTTTTTATTATACAATAAAATAAATTTCAAGATTCTAACTATAATCCTTATGTTGATAAACGTCCATCACTTTTGGTCTTAAAGCACCATTTGGTTTTTTTTTTTGTTAGAATTTATTTTTAGAAGAACTAAATATTAATGCCAACAATGAATTGAAAGTTCTTCACTCTCACATAAAAATTATTTTAAAAAAAAATTGTTTACTTTAATTTTTGTAAATGTAATCCTGACATCCAAGACTGGTTGTCAACTCTAAAGTTTAATGTCTTGGATTCGTTTACTGTGAGATATAACTATTTTAATA
>NW_027110416.1:1100191-1110494 GCF_000696795.3 Halyomorpha halys
TATATTTTTTTTTTTTTTACATTTTTCTCAATCGATTTTTCTCGTGAACAGTTCTTGGATAGTTAATGATTTTTGGTGAATAAAGTTTTTATATTTGATAAAAAAAAAAAATGTGCTTTTTAGATTTGTCTACCTGCTATCTTAGGTTGGATTTTTATGCTATATGTATGTGTTGTGGTGCTTGGGTTGGGACTGTGAATGTTTTTAGGGTATTGCGCATTTTCATAGTGTTTTTTTTATGTAAAATATTTGTAACTAATATATCATTGTTATCATAAATTGTATAAAATGTGATTTATAAAAGAAAAGGTAATTTGAACAGTCTGAATTTCAGTCGTTTCCATCCTCTGACTTGGATGAATTGTTATTTCTAAATTCAAGTTTTTCCATGTCTTCATTTTTCTTTAAATCATAGATCCATGATTTAACAAATTTAAAGGTATTTCAGCATTATATCTCACTCATTACAAAGTTTATAATTAAAAATAAAAGAAAATTTGAATCTTTTTTTTTTTTAATGTGTGTTAAAAGTCCAGACCTTTGTTCAGTATAAAATTTTTATTTTTCCCTTTATCTAACTAAGGGAACTATTGCAGCAAATTGAGCCTTCTCGTGTTTTTTTTTTTTTTTTTTAAATGCTGCTTCTTAAGTAGAAATGATTTGACCCATTGCCCTGTAAGGAGTTAAATTGGGTGTGACACTTTCAACTGCGAATAAGCCTGTATTGGTATAAAAACTAATTTAAAAGTATTTTTCATGATTGCTTTGTTCCTCGTTCCAAAACTTGAGTCTTGTTATCCCTTCAAAGGCTCCAGTGGACTGTGATGTCTGTGCCCTCAGTGCTCCAGCTATATACATGAGAGCTGCATTTAATATATTTTAATATTAACTTCTCAGAATTATGATTTCCAATTCTTACCTTATTAAACACATCCTTACGAGATTTAACTTCTTTGGTATTCCCCATTTAATCAAAATATTATACAGCTTCTGACAGTCAATAGAATCGTTAGCCTTTTTGAAATTGATGCCTCAACTTTATATATGTGTGTGTTGTTTTTTTTACGAGGATCGGTGGAAATCTTCAAAAGACACAGATAGGCCTGTACCTATCTGTGTGTGGGATTTTTACCCACTAAAACCACCGCCCTACACCTGTTCATTGTTCTCCACGGGACTGCCGTTAGGCATTACTTCATGGAGGGAAATGGCTGAGTGCTGCCTCGCTTTCTTCGCATGGTTTTCACGTTTCCATGATAGTTACGTCTTCTAGCTGAATAAGGATGAAAATGGAGGATTTAATATTAGTTATGAATGATTGTTCTAACTAGAGTTTTGTAATGATCTAGGAGTCTATTTTTTTTTTTTAAACTGTAATCATAAACATAAATATAGACTACTTAATATCAACATGTTTTTAGTTTTGTAGACCTATTAGGAATAATTATACATTTAGAAATTGGACTACTGTCCTATAAAAATGTTGTATTACTATGCTGAATATGTTCACCACATGCTGCAAATCCAAGATTTGTACAAGTACTTGGAAAACAAAGGAAGCAACAAATATCGGCATCCACACGCTGTTTTTGTTCTTATGTTTTTAGCTATTACTTTCGATTCACTATATTTTCATTACAAAAAGAAACAAAATAAAGATAAGTGAAATGAAACAAAACATAAATATCAGCAATGTGGGTTGTAGATGACAGAAATTCATATAAACAGTACAACGTAACCTATAAATTCAACCCTCGTTCGAGAATTTTTATCAAAAACTTTCTAATTTAATTACCTAGGCATTTATTGTCTTCATAAAAATATATTTGTGCTAAGTTAAATAAAAAATAAACTGTTAAAGTTGATTAACAAGATTAGAAACAATATACAAACTTTAACAAGAGTTAATTATTAACTCTGAAGGTTGTGGAAATTCTTTAATTATTTATAACACTGAGCTCAAATATTCATCTGTTGGCACAGTTCTAAAACAATGCAAACAAAACAAATTTGTGGATGGAGCACAAGCGCTGTCTGATTTGTGCCCAAAAACCGACACTCAATGGGCAGCCGCAAATTCAGGCCAACTTGTACCAGCTAATCCAAATAATCTATCTATATGCTTGCGCATTTTTGAATTTGCCATTGTTTGCCGAATGTGTAGAGGCACATTTAAGCTTAGGCTAATTTTTGGCATTCTTAAAAAACATAATATCTTTTAATTTAAATCTCTTGTCTGTTGTTATCTAAGATATGGACCAACATGAAGAATTGGCCATTTATTGTTTCCTACAAATCTCATAAAAATTAAAACTATAATATATTTTTTTTATAGGGAGGGGTGGTAATGTTATTAATTATTCAGATGGTTCAGAATTCCTTTTCTTTTATAAAATTTCAAATATAGACAATAACCCAGTTAGTTTAGTTTCAATGTTGCTAAGATAATTAAAAAGTTTACTTTGTGTTTATAATTTGGTGGTGGTTTTTTTTTATTATTAATGCTGTATTTGTTCTGTTCTGTTTTGTTTTTTTCCTTCCTTCTCTCCTCTACCTCTCAAAAGGAAGGGGACACAGAAGATCTGTTAAAATGTGTCGGCACTGATACAAACTCTCTGGTGAGATATATTTATTTATTTTTTGTCTGTGTTATGCATGCGAGATATATTTTCTTCATCTTCAACTAACATGCTTCACTAGTATATTTATACAGTAGAACTACTCGATAATAATTATTTTTTTTTTTTTTTTGCTTACCATCTGCTATTATCTGCTACACTACCACTCAGAGAACTCAATCTTTTAAAAAGATTATAAAATTTAACAAAATATTATTTCGTTATTTTGAGCACAGATTGTTTGAACACTCATGTTATATTACTGAATAACTTGAGATGTTGAACTTCAAAATCGATTGTGGAGTTCACTCAAAACAGAGCCCGAAGAAAAGACAGGTTTAACAGACTTAATTTCAGTATTTTGAGGTCAAATTGTTACAAAAGAATCACGTAATCTAAGTGAATTATCTGAGCCTGCAAACTTGGCAATCCGTTGAGCCGTTTACATAAAAATTGTTATAGTCCTACTAATGAGCAGATTATGTGGCACTCCTAAATACATTACCCTCCTTTTGGCTTTGCTGTAGTCAGGTCATAAAGTAGTATTGGGACCCGATTATAAAATTAAATTGATCAACAAAACATTAATTTTAGTAAACTAACGTATGTTTAGTATATGTTATATTACAAGATATGTCATATTGTTGATCTAATTCAAAGCAAGAGTATCTTCTAAACCATGAGTTCTGTACTTAATTAGTTCATATAGAGTCGAGTAGTGTTATTGTTAAATTAACTAAATTTTAAGGCTTTTTATTTATTTTTACTGATATAGAAAGCATGAATACATAAGTGGTTGTTGAAAAATTAATAACTAATAAAAAAAAAATGATGTAGACACTACTGTTGCAACCGACATAACTTATCAATGAAATGTAGTATAATCTTATAATTATAACCGATTTATAGTTTGTTTTTTAACTGTACCTTCTCATCCTTATAAAGTAATTTGATTGTTTGCAATATTTTCCCTTTTTTTTTTAATTTTATGCATTATTATTTATTTATTTTCAAGATAAACTGTAATTACTTCTTGCTTCTTTTATTTCCAAATTTTGGATGATATATGGGACAGCTGTTCATTATCTAGTTCATTTTAATTACTTGATGTCTTATTTCTTCCTCATTTTAATTAAATCTGCCCTGACTATAAAATATTTTATTACTAGTTACCCTAATAAAATAGTTTATTTTTTTAAATAGGAAAAGATCCTTTGAAATGAAGAAAATATAAGACATTAAGTAATTAAGAAGCACTGGATAGTGGTGGACGTTATTCAAAATATAAAAATTAAAAGAAGTGAGAGGTATTGAGGATTTTTCTTTGAAAATTAATAAATAAAAAAAAATTTATGCTCCTAGCCCTAGGTTAAGTAATGATTATTTGTATATCATTATGTTTTGCAAAAAGGTAATGTGCAATAATATAATATTTCTAATACAATATTGTTATTATAGTGAAGTCTTGATGATTCGAGTCCTTGTAACCTAAGTTAATTCAATTTAAATCATTCATTCTAATATTGTTTTTTTTTTAGTTTCTGCAATGCCTTATAATAATTTATTTTGCTTTGCCTAGTTGGCAATCTAATACACAATAATTAAGTTGTGAATATATAATGAGCCAACATTTGACTGCACCCTTTCCATAACTTTTTTCTCTACAATGTAAACTTGATGTATGTTTGATTGAAGTGTAACTGGATAGGTCTCTATCAATGAATACATCAGGTCTTTGTTGTGTACACACATATATATATATTATATTTTATAAACTACTGTAATATATTTGTGGTGAGGGCTACTTAGTATCCTCAAAATGTTCAATATATAAATCAATAACTTTTGTTTTTTTATTGTGACTTGGAGACAGGAAAGAAAAAAAAAAATCATAATAAATAAATTACTAAAGATCGCTAAGGAAACTTATTTATTTATAAGTAGTGTCAGAATGATAAAAAATCTATTGCTAAAATAATAAACTCTCTTAATAAAATGTGTTCTGGCATTGGGAAAGAGGGTGAGTGTTATGAAGGAGTTTGGCTAGTGGAATTTCAGTAGCAAGGGAACCGTTTAATGTGATTTGTGATTTTTTTTTTTTACTGCTTGATAGCATGCTTTCTGTGACCAAACATGGAAAAAAGGATTCCATCCCTACTAAAATTCTAAAAACCAGGATGCATTTTAATCCCTTTATACATTAGTGCCTCTAGATCGTTCCTTAGAAATTTGAAGAACAAATAACTCAATCTTTTCTATACTACATTTATACAATGTTATTTTTATTAAAAAATATATATATTTCTAGGAGATCTTTGTATTTTTATTTATTTAATTTTAATTAGCTCTCATTCTTTCTCGACAACGTGTGTGTACATACATAATTAGTGCAACAACCCTCTTAATGAGTCTGATCGCTGAAAAGCAACCGCACAATCACCTCGCTCTCACTATCTTTTCCTGTCACACCTACCTACCCACTTACCTGACACCATCTCAGGTTGATGGCAGCCTTGAGTCCAGATAAATGAGCTTGTATTATTTAATTATTTAAATGAGCTTTTGTCTAGTCCTTCATCACCATATTTTAATTATTTGGCCCTAAGTCCATTGATGCCAAGAGTCTTGTTATTTTTATGCTTGTCTAGCCAATATGTGTGTATATTGTAATAATTCTAAAAATTCTTTAACATAAAATAAATCTAAATTTGATATTTTTTAACTCAATTCTCATATTTTAAAGATAGCTTGGGTTCAAAATAAAAATTTTAATATTAAATAGATAATAGAATTTTCTTTAAATTTTATAATATAATGGACTCTTAATCTCAGGGTAGGTTTCTAGGCAATCAGAAACAGACACTTTTACTATTAACACTTAATTAAATTAATATCTCTATTACACATGTATTTAAATTTAGGTATCACAAAACTAACCAAGTTCACAATCTTCTTTTGATGATTCTTGGTATCTTCTTTTCTATAATGCTATGTCCTAACGTCAAAAATGGCTTCCAGTCCTTCCAAAAAGCTATGTCTCTCTCACAACAATGGCTTTCAAAATTTCCCGCTTCCAGCCGACGGAGATCCTCTCACCAGGCAATCCAAACTCAGAGTCCTCTATTCTTCTTGGTTGTCTTCCTTTTTCAAACTGTCCACTCTCCTGGACAGAAATTGATGAGGACCTCCTCATCCTGGAAACATCATTACCCATGCGCGCCCAAACAACGAATGCCTCCCAAAAACCAAAACCTGTCTCGATGTTCCATGTAAACATCGATTATTGCACAACAGTTTGGGATTTTTGCAAATAATTTACTTTCTGAATACTATTCTTTAGCACTATTTCTTGACTTCTATTTTTTCTTAAATTTACTGTATTTTCAATTATGATGGGAAGAGTTAAAATAGTTTTTATGATATTTAAATCTGCTCAACATGGCCTTGATTCAACGGACTTTTTGAAGGATATGTACCGCCATCTTGGTTTTGTTTTGAATCACAAATTTATTATAGACAATGAAATTTGGTTAGCTTGCTTTTTGGTTCAACAAAACAAATAAACAATATTAAAATGATACATAAAATAAAAACATATTAAAACCCCTTTATAAATCAAAATATACTATTTACTTGAAAAGAGCATATTACAATATACATATTTATTATTATGATTTCATCTTCATAATCACTCACTCACTATTATGTTTGTAGAACGATGAGATAATAGGAGGAGGTATGGAGCGAATTGAAGAGGAGGATGAAGATTGTAGCAGTTGTAATGATAGTGATACCAGTTCAGAGACAAGCAGTGGTACAGAGTTTGTCCCTTCAACGTGGAACGCTATGGCAATCCCTATGAAGTCTGCCCTTAAAGTCAACACACCACAGGTTAGCGTATTCATTGTTGGATTAAGGTGTCACTATTGTCTGTAAACTGAGATGTAAGGTTATTTTTAGACAATCTCTTTTATATAACTTATATATAAGTTTGAAATGTTAAATTGAGGTATGATTTATAAGGGAAAATAGGCCTTTTCCCCTCAAACTAGTGCCTGAAATAGATTTTTTTTAAATTTGGAATAATATTGCTTAGATTTGTAATAACACTGTTAAAATGAAATTTGTACGACTACAATTCATGAAGGGTCAGGGGTGTAGTACTGTGTAAGAACTGGAGTACTGATTTATTTATTTATTTTTTTAATTATTATTATTCTCTTGTCTCAAATATCAATGTAAACTTATGATTACAGAAAAAAAATGAACAAAAGAGAGTAGTCTTCAAAAAAGAAAAATATCAGTGTATCTATGAGTATCCTCGAGAGGAGAGTGACAATGAAGAAGAAGAATTCAGTCCCGTAATGTGGCAGACACCTACAACTCCGGTCTTCGACTACTCAGTCTTTGCTGGTTAGTTTACCTAAACTTCACCAGTTCTTGCTGTAATTTGATTATTTTAAATTTCCTCTGTTAAAAAACAACTAAAATTAAAAGGAATGAGGCACAAGGTTGTAAAGTGTTATAAAAACTTAGATATACTTGGAATAATGGTTAGAATTATAGTTTGCGAATTGAGTTAAAACATGAAAATGTATACACAGGGTTTCTATTAATCCTTACTTTCCAAAATTTCTTCAAATGTCTGAAATTCACTCCCCCCATCAGACAAATTTAAGTGTCTTAGCTCTTATTAAGAAGATAAATAATTAAATTAAATTTTAAAAAAATGATATAGACTTAATTAAGTTATGAATTGTATAAGTAATTATACGAAACAGTTTTATTTGTTTGTTTTTTTAGATTTTAAGCGAATAAGTTGCTATTATTCTGTTATAATATATCTACTGAGTTTATATCAATTTTTTCACATGTGATGATTTCTCTACATTATTATGATGTTAAAATTTGTATTTTGAAACATCTAATGTATTAAAATCCAAAGTGCCCAAATCCTCCCTTACTCTTGACGATTTCCTCTGTACATTGTTTGGCATATTTTTCCCCACTGTATGTACAAAGATTGGGTGATGTAAAAAATTTTATTGAAGTTTATTTTTACCTTTTAAGAGTCTGAAAAGAGCTATCAATTTATCGATTGGACTGAAATAATAATATTTTAGAGAACAGTATCATCTCCATCACTAACTCTAAGGTGTGTTGGATAATTACCAATGTTAAGTACATACAATAAAGTTACTTTTGACTTAAATTTAGCAGTTCGATTTAAAATCAAATTTTGATTGTTTGGTTTTGAGTGTAGTCGTCATTCGAACCCACACCATGTTCAACTTTGTTATTTAAAATTAATGTCCTGTACTTGTCTTAATGTGATAAGTTGATATTTTAATTAAAATAAATTTTGTTGGGATGTGATTACAAGTCCTTGATTAATTCATTTGGTAGAGAAGCTAAATGCATCAATTAAAATTTTATAAATAGTTTCCTTAATTTCTAGTGGATGGTAGCAATGCTTGAAAAAATACGTTAAGGTCTCTCCAAAGACTGAAATAGCCTGTATAAAAAAAAGTTGGTACTACATCTGTATGTATGACCTATTCTTATGTCACAAATTAAGATTATCTTCATTTATGAAATTAAAAATTATTAGTATTCAATGATTTTAATTCTTTTCCTTAATTTTTTTTTTTTTTTTGAAATGTAGGAATGTTACTATAGGTCATTTTTCCTCCATTAAGTTTGTCAGAAGGATAATATTTCAATATTATCTGGGAAATTGGCACCGCTTGGTGCATGTTTTCCCAGAACTATATAGATGACTTTTAAACTCCTCATTTCTTGTTTTTTATATTTTAATTATACCATTATTAACACAAACTTTAATGATCCACTTTTTTTTTCAACTTTTTATTTGAGGAACCTCCAACGTTCCTAAGGGCCATTTTCTAGGAGACAACCTATAAAATTTGTTTTCATATTATGATATTTCCTCACACAATGCTAAATGAAGAATCTATGTGTGAATAAAAGGGGTGGTGTATGATTAAGGTGTATATGTGAAAAAAAGGGGGGTGTATATATGCAATAGTATGTATATAATAAAAATAAAGTATTTATGTTTTTAATTAATGTTAAATTATAAGCAACAAATAAAAAAAAATAATGCTAATTAAATTATAAATAAATTAAGCTTAATAATAAAATGATAACGAGTCCTAACTTGTTGAAGGTAGGTTTTATTGTTGATATTGTTAATGAGGTTAAGGAAAAACAATTTTTCTGGAATAGTTTTTATATTGAAATCATATAGTTTGTAATTGAATAATTATTTTAAAAAGATTTTTGGAACTATTATGACATTATTTTAATATTTATTTTTGTTTTTAAAGATATGATATGAGCAATTAGCCTGCAAAAGAGACAATTAAATGAATTATGACATCAATGATTAAGGTATATTCTAAAACATTAGTATTGTGTGAGGAAATAATATAATAATAATATGAAAACAAATTTTATAGGTTCTCTCCTTGAAAATGACCTTAGGGCCGAAACATTGGAGGTTTTTCAAATGAAAAGTTAAGAGAAAAAGTGGACCTTTAAAGTTTGTGTTAATAAAAAAATAAACCACTCTCAAACAATCAATTTATTAAATCAGTAGTCTAATAATTAGACCTTCAAAAATTTGTTTATTTATTTATATTTTTTGAACAACTTTAGACTTAATTACTTGTTAAGTACCTTTATTTTGTTGAAATTAATAACTGCTTTTCCAACGTATATATCAACCTTATTATTTAGTAGGGTATTTTTTTTTAAACTACAAAACTAAATTGTAAACACCTAAAAGAATTAAAATTAAAGTAAACAAATGTTTTGTCAATAATTTTGTCTTATACATGAATAGTTGAAAAAAAGTCACAAAATTGATAATCTCACTTGTATATATAATTTAATTTCTATTTATTATCTGTCTTAGATTGGGAACTGGCAGATGGAGAAATAATTTCTACTCCTATCGATAGTGTTGATAGTGACAGTGAAGAGAGCAAAAAACCTAAGAAGGAGGAGGCGGAGGCTGAATTTGATTTTTACAGGCTAGATTACAACCCTGGCCTAAGTGAGTTTATTTAATTATTAGTTAGGTTTATTATATATTCATTATTATGATTTGAATACAATTTAAAAAAAAAATTAATTGTTACATAATGGTTTACTGTAGTTCATTATGTTAAGTTATCAAGTAGTTCATTCAGTTAGCTTTCTAAGTAGTTCGTCAAGTTAGGTTATTAAGTAGTTTGTTAAGTTAGGTGATTAAGTAGTTTGTTAGGTTAGGTTATAAAGTAGTTCATTAAGTTAGGTTTTGAAGTAGCTCATTAAATTAAGTTGTATATATTCATTAGGTCAGGTCATTATGCAGTTAAATAGGTTAGGTGATCAAGTAGTTCATTGAGTTAGGTTATTTAGTAGTTTGTTAAGTTAGGTTATCAAGTAGTTCATTAAGTTAGGTTATCAAGTAGTTCATTAAGTTAGGGTATCAAGTAGTTCATTAAGTTAGGTTTTGAATTAGCTCATTAAGTTAAGCTATTAAATAGCTCATTAAATTAAGTTATATGTATTCGTCAGGTTAGGTCATTATGCAGTTAAATAAATTAGGTGATCAAGTAGTTCATTATGTCAAGTTATTTAGTACTTTGCTAAGTTAAGTTATTAAGCAATTCATC
>NW_027110416.1:1110544-1113292 GCF_000696795.3 Halyomorpha halys
AGGTCATTATGCAGTTAAATAAATTAGGTGATCAAGTAGTTCATTATGTCAAGTTATTTAGTACTTTGCTAAGTTAAGTTATTAAGCAATTCATCGAGTTCAGTTATTATCAATGCTGCGGATTCTCCTTACCAAAATATACCCGTTAAGCACCTTGAAAATACCCGCCACTTTAATTGATCTCGGAGAATCATTATAACTGTATCTGTATGATTGTTACAGTCATGATTGTACTGCCACACTAGCTCTGACATGATGGTTGATAGTACAAGTAATGTCAGTGAAGCAACTGTCGCATTAACTATCACATGTCATAACTATCACACCTTGACAGTGAACTATCGTAGTTTATGCTATTATGGTGTAATAGTTACAGCATTGACTGTCACAGTAGTTTTACTGTCATAATAGTAATGTCGTACTGGGTCTGGCATGATTGTTAATGGTAGAAGTAATGTCAGTGCACTAACAGTTGCATTGTCACGTTTAACTGTCATATGTATAAGCCTTAACAATGATCTGTCATAACATATCAACCTTAACCAAATGTAAAGAGGGTAGGCGGAAAAACATTGTTCTTATATATTTTCTCAAAAACTTAAAAATGTATAAGCTCCGGACTCAAAAATGAATCTACCCTGTGCCCTATAAAGAAATCCACCACAGACCACAAAAAAAAAATTTACCCAAGAACTTAAAATTGTATGATGTCCGGGTTCCAAAATTATCCATCACAGGCATTAAAAATAACTATCCCGGCGTTCTTCTATTCTCTAAAGTTCAAATAATTCATCCTGGGCCCTAAAAATGAGTTCACCCTGGACACCAAAAACAAATCTCTCCAAGGCCCAAAAACTATATTCATCAGAAATAAATCTATGCTGAGCCCCAGCATAAATAGGTACTTTATTAATTATGTACTTTATTAAGTCAGGTTTATTGGAATTTAATTGTACTATAAAAAATGTATGCAAATTTTCACTATACCAAACATTTAAGAAATTAGCCCTTTATTTTATAAAGCTCTTTATTTTCTTTTTTTTCTTTTATTCACTTTTCAGATTCTCTTTATCTTAAAACGTCAAACCTCAAATTTTTAGAGTAGGTGTTAAATTTTTGTGTACAAAGGTTCATTATTGAAAACAGATTTTTTAAAATTGTTTATGATTACATTTACAAAAAAATCATAGATCTTTGAAGGATTTCTTTCTTCTTTTTTTAGTCTAACTCTTCTATATTATAAAATGTTAGTTAGATTTAATAAAAATGGTTAAGAATTTAGTTTATTAAATTGTTTGAACATTCTTTTATTTACTAATGTTTCTGCTGTTCAGATCCAGAAAGACCATGGAGTGATAGCTTGCCAGAGGATGATGCAGACTTTTCTCCTCTTGCTTCGGACTTAGCTCCTGTCCGTCTCGGTGACCTGCGCCACACTAAGGCAACATTAAGGCTCGAGCTGCCCCAGTTGCGGCCAGACCAAGGCGAGGCTTCTATCTTAGACTCCGTCTCAGACGCGCCACCATAGCCAATTTGGGAAGGTTCCCACATCGCTGTGAGGGTGTCCAATAGATCTACTTATCCGTTGTCATATAATCTTTTATATAGCAGTGTACTATAATTTTAGATCTGATTACCCCATAAGAAACTGTCTTCTTTTTTGGAATCTAGTAGGGTATCTAGAACTGTGTTACTATTTAGGTATTTTGAAATTTTTTATTACATTGTCTATATAGATTTAACTTTTCTAACTAAAGTTGTAAAATTGGGTACTGTGGTACTATGGTAAACTTCATTCGGCCATGTATATTTCTCATGAGAGTGAGGACTTGATATTTTTTCATTGTTCTAGCAAATTTTTCTATTCGACGGGTAGGTATTTAGATGGAATATATAGCAGTTAGCAAATTAAGAACAGCTTGCTAATATATCATAAGATTGTTTCAATTTAGGGATATCAGCTTTATACCAAACAGAATGAGTTTATTTATATATGTATAGAGAGAGAGAGAGAGAGAGAGAGATGTTTATATAAATCATGTAATTAAGTTTTAGTGTATTATTAGTTGATTTGATTTCCTCTATTATGTTCTCGGCATGAAAACTCTCATCTTTACATTTACATTAGTCTGTTGTAAAAAGAGTTGTTTTAGTAATAAAAAAAAAAAATAAATATAAAAACTGAACTACGATGATTTTTTGTATATAAAAAAATTGTAGTTTAAATCTCCTGCTCTGATCAGTAGATATTAACAATGGTTATTCTTGTATTTTATTTCTTAATTAGGATGTAGGGTTTGTATATTGTTATAACATTCTTTAATATTTTTAAATTACAAAAAAAAAAATGTAAAATCTATGTTAATCGGAATTATGACGCCGATAAGAGAATTGAGTGGGGATTATGTGGAATGGATGGTTAATGACTAAAGTACTATACAAATATTTTGTATATTTAAAGTATATTACTCTTTATTTTTTTCTTTTATTTTTTTATATATATATTATAATTGTTATGGTTATTTATGTATCTATATATATATATATATTGAGAGTGAGAGGAAGGTGAGCGCGTGTACAGAACGATTAAGAAATGAAAAAGAAAAAAGGTCGTAAACAGTATTTGGTTGAAATTTGCGTTTCCTGTAAATTGTTGAACAGAAAGACATGTGATATTAATTCCAGCCCGTCCAAACATCAAATATCATAATTCTTATTAATATTATTTTAATTTTTTTTTTTTTTTTT
>NW_027110416.1:1113967-1123730 GCF_000696795.3 Halyomorpha halys
AAAAAAAGAAGAAAGAGAAAGTTTTATAGAGTCAGAATTTATTTTTAATAAATTTTCTATAAACTCTGGCTGGAAAATTTTCAAAAATAAAGAGGCCGTTTCTTTTATAGAATAGTGTATTTTAAAGGCCTACAGTACAATTTTTCATTAATGCATATTTTTTCTTAGATTTAGGATCTTGATGATTATTTGAATTAAGCATTTTAGTTACATTTCAGTCCTCGCAATTTCTAGCATGTATCATAATTTTTAGCGATGGCTTTGTTAATGTTTACTCTCTATTAGTGTCAGTCTTATTCAAGAAAGATCGAAAATTATTTTTCACATAAAAACGGGCTTGATCCATAGATTAGATTTAAATAAACAATAACTAACATTTCAACTTAACCTAAGTTCTTTATTTACT
This sequence comes from Halyomorpha halys, assembly GCF_000696795.3. Lineage (NCBI taxonomy): Eukaryota > Metazoa > Arthropoda > Insecta > Hemiptera > Pentatomidae > Halyomorpha > Halyomorpha halys. Next base: position 1,114,374 of record NW_027110416.1, read on the forward strand.
TTCAGAAACTTTTAAATCAATGATAGATTTGATAGTAATGGAACTTGTTTTATATTTTAAGAGAATTTTATGAATGTCTTTAAAATTGTCCGAGAGCTATCTTAGGAAGCAGAAAACATAAAATAAAATACAAATTGATAAAAGAAAAAAAATTGTTCATTATTAAAATTATTTTGGCCCTGAGTCAGGTGCATATAATCTGTGAAATGTTGACACAGTTGGTGTTATTACACCAGGTTTCAGGCTACTTATGATGGAAGGTTGGGACCACAGGTGTCTCGGTGACTTGTATTGCACCAGCTCTCAGCTCTTTTTTTTTACATTTTCTGTGGTGTTATAGATTATATTTTTTTATAGATTAGAGTTGATTGCTCTGCATCAGAATTTTCTATTTTCTTTTCCTCTTTCTATCTTTAATCTAATTTTTGCTGACATCCTCTTGTAACTTGTGGATAGATATTCACAATTATGGGTTTTCATGGTGGTCTTGCGCTTGATGGCATCATACTAACATGTGGATAGTTTCTTCTAATCCCAGGATTTCTAAATCCTTCCTTATCCTCTCATTCCAAAAACAATCCCTTGCTTTATTGCTTTTATTTTGCTTAGGAATTCAATTTCAGCTGCTGTGATTCTTTTAGTATTTTCAATTATTCTCTTGTTTTGGCGATCCAAACCCAACTCACTCCTTTACTTTATACAGGAGAAATAGTACTATGGAAGTGTGGAATTTTAATTTAAAATTTCTATGTCTGTCCTTCCATTTTTACTGGTTCTGATTACTTCTCAAGTCAATGATGTTTTCAATTTCAACCGCACATCTATTTCCTCTTCCTTGGACATTTCAAGGTTGTATTATGTTGTACTGTACAGATTAATGCTTGTGGCTGTATTGACTCTGTACCATTCTTAATAAATAGTCTATATGGAAGCAAATTTAAATCTGACAGTTTATTCAAAGTTTTTTTTGCACATATAGTACTCAATAGTATTCAGTAACATTGTACTGACAGATGGTTAAGATAAAAAAAAAATTTAAATAAAAAAATAGGTGACTTTTATTTTTAAAATATTTTAATTTAAGCCATATCATGACATTAATATTATTATTTATTTTATCCGGCCAACATTTTATATAATAAATTTCATTTTATTTTTTTTATATATGTTCAATTATCTTTGTTGTTTATTTTCAAAAAAATTATCTCTGTGATCAGTTAAATTTAGTACATCATAAAATAAAAAGTGCTTTTAAGTACTTGTATGTAAAGTTGTAAAAGATATTTTATGCATTTTTTAAATTTTATTTTGTTTTCTGCTTGCCTGTATGATAGGTAATTAACTTTTAATATTTATTCAGTACTTAACGGATACACAGATATACGGTTATTAAGTGTACGAGATTGTTTTATAGTTTTTATTTAACCCAAAATAATCTGTTGTACATAATTTTTTTCCTGATAGAGAATTAAATGTGTTAACTTATCTCTTAAATTATTGGCTCATATTCCATTAAAACAAATTAATTAACCATAATATCAGTTAATATATTTAAAAAGAAAATTATCTTTTATGAATTTTAATACTTTTTTTTCTATTTATATAATTTGTATACTTGGACATCAGAATATGTAATTAAATGATAAGAGAAAAAAAATCGATCTGAAAGATGAATTCATTTTAATTATCGAACACTAGAAAAAAAAAAAATGAAAATTAGAAATCACGATATGGAATGGTTTGAGTGGAGTGTATTTTTAGAGTTTTTAAATATGATATCTAATAGACAAAAAGTATAATTTGATTTTGTTTCTTTAGTGATTTTATTGTATTATGCTTTTCTTGATTTAATTTTATTGTTTAGCTAAAATATGTTGTGTATTTTATTTTTGTTAATAAAAACTCAAAAAATTAATTTAGTGTTGACATTTTTGTTGTAGATTTAGAGAGTAGATTGTCAAAATTTGATTTTTTTTTTTTATCTTTGAATTATTTTCAGAGTATTTTATTTTTTGAACAGAGGTAAGTATATTTTTAGATAATTAAAACTTTTGTTTTCTCACATTGAAGAAACGGAAACTTTCTGTTCCTTCACAAAATGAAAAAAACATTTTGTACTAAGAATAAAAAATTCCCAGTTACATTTTATGTTTGACATATTCAGGAACAAATTTAGTTCCTTTAATTTAATTTTAATGAAATTTTTTTATATTGCACAGGTTTTGTGTATATAACCTTTAATAGCTTTTGCTGAAAAGACGAATCACTATTTGTATCAAATGATACTGTAAGGGTTTTGCCATTTATCTACATCTACTAATACTATTTTCCTACTAGTACCAAAAGGGTTCAGCCACCTAAAAAAGGTTGGAAACCATTGGTCTAGACTGTCAAATGTTAGTTTAAGAGCTTCCGTCCCCTTTCTCTGATGCATCTGAACACGTATTTTCCTTGACACACCTGTTTTAAAAATAGTTCATCTGATTTGGCACAATGTTGGAAGAATATTGGGAATTGTAGTAAAACTGATCCAATATCAATTTTATCAAATTCTATCCATTACTTTTGCTTATGCATGCGTGTAAGTAATATCCTGGATATATATTTATATATACGTACAGTATAATCTCGATAAGCCAAACTATTTGCTGCCAGGGGGGTGTTTGGTTTACTGAAAAGTTCAGATTAAAGAAGGCATTAGGAAAAATGGTGTAAAAAAAAAATCTGTCATCATAATTTGAATTCTCTCTACCTGCCGAGGATACCATTGTTGACCCCTTCGTGAATTAATAGCTGAATTATGATGATGGATTCCTAAGGTAAACTGAATTCTTAAACAATTTTTGATCTTTTTGTTTGTTCGATTTATTGCACTGTTAGCATGCAAATTAAAAAAAATTGTTTGCAGTTTATGCCTTCAAGATGAGTCATAAATATCATCACATCATTTTTCAATTTTAGCCACTTTTCAATGATACTTGATTTAACTAATATTCTAAATTAAGTCTTTTTTTCCCATTTGAAATAAATGTTTCAAAGGTAAGAACATTGTTAAATCACGGTTTAAAGGGGTGGGTTGGCTGGAAAATATTTCTTTCTATTATTATTATTATTTATAGTTCTTTATACTATTATTTTTTATGTTATGATCTTCTCTTGTGAGATTGTGACTTCACAAATCAACCAATATACTCGCCATAAGTTACTGTTTTAAAGATGAGATAAGAAAAGCTACCCTGATGTGGAGAGGCTAAGTTTCACATTGTTTTCAAATTTTAGCCTCTTTTTACTTTTTTAAATGGTAAAAAATATATGCAATATGGATTTTACATAAATTCTGATTTGGGCCACAAAGAACGATGATGAAGGTGAAAATCATAGAAGTGTACAGAACGTAGTGGTTGAGAAAGAAATTATTAATGTTGGTATTAAAGTGAAATTGTATGAACAAGTTAAATATGCATTGAGGTATTAGTTTTTCTTTTCCTTTTATTGAAATGTATATTTTCTCTGTTTTTTTATGGGTTACTTTCTGTACACTATAATAGAAAATATGTATATATTTGAATCAATAGGGAGGTGAGTTAGTAATAGAGGTTTCTATTTTTTTATAAGAATTAAAAATTATTGTGTTGTGTTTGAGTTTGTTTTATGCTGTACATACTCGTACTTATAAAAATCTTCCTACCGATTGTTATAGATGATTCAAGTAATCACATTGTTAATAATCTATTCAGTCATAAAAATTTAATTGATAATTGTGCATTGAAAGATATACTTGTGCTACGTAAGATATACTGATCTACAATGGAAACAATTTAATTTAATAAACTATCAAAACTAGCTTTATATAATTATAATACATAATCTTATTATGAAAGATATAATTGTGCAACGTAAGATATACTGATCTATAATGGAAACAATTTAATTTAATAAACTATCAAAACTAGCTTTATTAATCAATGAAAACACCAAGTGTGGAGAGGTTTTGCTGAATCCAATGATGAACAATTGTTTCTTAAACCAAAAAAAAAATAGCACTATTGTTGATGCAATTGGTCGAAATGAAATTCCTAAGTACTATTTCTTTTTATAAATAAATTAAACCCTCTTGGGGATGGGCAAGCAGGTTAACAATACAACTGCACTCTCTGGCATCCAAAAACAGTATTTATTATTTTTCTTGTCTCTTCCTCTTTCCATTGTCTCTATTATAATTTTGAACAATTTCTTTTTGATAACTCATTTAGTGGTTTTCCACTAATTTTTATTGTATAGACCTTTGCAATTGGTCAGTGTTCACTATACCCAGTGAAACTATAATTTGTGCAACTGTTATAAACTTGAATAGTTAATTAGTTTTTTTAGTTTTTACAACACTTTTTGACTTTCATTTTCATTGTATCTTTTTCTTTATAGATCTGAAGACGCTCTTGAAAACATGTTTAAATGTCGTCACTCAATAAATAAGTTTCTTACTATTTTTTGTGCTTATCTTGATGAATCTTTGACCATCTAAATTATTATTTTTATCTAAGCTTTTAGTTGCTGTGAAAAATGGCTTAGACTGATGTAAAAAAAAAAAAAAAGAAAGAAATATTTTACCTAGTCATCACTTTTTATTTTTTTCAAAACATTACTTTTTAATTTCTAATCATAAAAAAAAAAATGGAAATGTATGTGTATTGATAAAAGTATTTATTAAATGTGTAGACAGAATAAATTGTTCGTTATTAATACTAATGAACTCTTAAAAGATGTTGTGATAACCAATAATGTTTGAACTATTGATAAATGAATAATAAGGGGAAAAATTATATTACACAATGGCAAAACAACATTAATTATACAATTTAATAAATCAACTTCTCAATAAATGTTGCTTATATTGTGTGTCAAATTTTTGGTGCCTATGGCTAGATTTTGAGCATTGTTATAAATGTTATATTTCTTTTTCTTTTAATTTATATATGTAAAAAAACAATTTTAAAATCATGTGGGAAGAGATATGTATTAAATTAAATAGTGTTTGAGTCATTTCTTTTTAATTTTTAACCTCTTGTTTTTAAAAAAAATCAGAAATAATTTTTTAATTTATTTTTTACCATTATTTTTTGTTTTATTTCATTACTATATTGTTTGAAATAGGATAAAATAGGTTTGGTATAGTAATAACACCAACATCTGCTTGTCGTTTCGCTGTTTTGACATTTATATGGATTAACAATAAAGTATCATATCAGACTAACAATTCCATTAGTCGACTAGACTCTTCCAAAAAGGTCCAGTTCGTTGCCTGCCTCATTTGGAGAGGGATGGAATTACGCAATTATCGCCTATTGAGGAAATCTTTTTTTTTTTTTGTTTAATTATTTATCCATTTAGAGGTGTGTGAGTTGAATCAACTCAAATCAAGTTAAGAGATATATGAAATAAAAAACTTAATAATTGACTTTAGTGGGAAGGACATTTATGGATCAGTTAATCAATTGTACAAAAGTTTCTTTTACTTTTATAACTGATTAGTTTGATTTGAAAGAAAAATTTATTTCTGTTTATTTTCATGTTTAGTTTTAAGTTCTTGTTCATTAATGATCTTTTATTTAGATTATATGTAATTCTCTCATTTCAAATTTAAATTATTCTTTTATTTATTAAATTCTACTTTTACATTTTCCTTTCTTTTATTTGGTTCCAATAAACATTTTTTTTCCATAAAATTTTATTTATTTATTTATTTTTTATGTTTGTGTTTTATAATATCGTTCACCTCAACAAGTAGTAACAAAGAATTTTGTAGTTCAATTATATAAACAGCTAATTAATCTTTAAATAAATAACAGGTTTAGAAAAAAAATAAAATTATTTGTCGATTGGTATTTATTTATACAATAGACTCTACATTTACTATACAATATTTACAACAAATATATATATGTACTATATACTAAGGACAAAAAATATTTTGTGGATCTCTAAATAGAGAAACATATATACTTTGGATTACATCAAATGATAGATGTTTCTATAGGAAGGCTAGTCAAGACAGATTCTCATGAATAGTTTTAAATTGTAAAGCTGATACGTTTAATTTCAAAGTACATTTAAAACCAACTACATAAAACATTTAGACTAGTTCGTCGTTTATATTTCACATTTGTTAACAACAACACAGAATTTTACAATAAAGAAAGATAATTTCGATATATAATACTGGCATTTAGAAAATTAAACAAATCTTAGGAATGAGTTTTTTCAAAAGTCTTATTAAATTTTTTTTTTTTTATTTGACCTCTTAATTAATTCATACTTTTTTTCTTAAATAAGGTAATTAAGTTATTTTTGTAAAATATTTAAATTGAAAACTTAAATAATAAGAACTTGAAGACAGTCCTGGCACTAATTCTCATAAAGCCTGTGAATTGATTAAATGTTTATGTTTTATGGCACACCTTACCTTTACTTTAATTTTATATATAAAAAAAAAAGTATTTATTAAAAATATATACTATACTGAAATGTATACATACTTGTTAAATTTAAATCTTTCTGCTTAAAAACAAAACAAAACATTTATATACAAAGAGATTTAATTTTTATGTACAAATATAAAACATTTTCTCTAACAGATTTGGTTCATAAAGCATTTTTATTAAAGTGTCAACATGCAGGTTAATAGTAAAGTGCAGTAATAAAATTACTGGTAGAACTTTAATGACATCATTTATAAAATTTAGGTTGAGTTTATATTTGTGAAAAACTGATGATAATAGAGCATTTTTTTATTGGATAACATTATTTTCTTTCATAAGTTTAATACTATTTTAGTTAATTAAAAGAAATATACCATCAATGCTATTTTTTCTTGGATATTTATAATGAAACAGATAAAAAGTTAATTAAAAATTATTACTGAAGATATAGTTTTCATTTTTATTACATATGATAGATACACGGGAAAAAATGATTTGTTTTTTCTATTTGTTTTCAGAATATAATTTTCATCTTGATTTTTTTAAATAGTAGTTAGTTTTTGTTTACAGAATTGCAGAACTTGAATTTTTTTTATTTTAAAAATTTAGTTTAAACCAATCCAGACTATTCTTTTATTTAAAAATTATAAAATTTCTTATTTTTTTTCTATTACTCTTTATTTATCACAAAGTAATATTTTCCTTTCTGGAGTATTAATTAGATAGCAACAAATCTTTTATTCACAAAACAATTATTGGCTTTTCACTCACTCTTATTTAGTAAGCAGTGGGTAATGTTTGCTATAATCCATTGTTAAGTAAAAATTTAATTTCTAAAATATTCGAAATTTATTGATACTGTAGTGTTCACCAAATTATTTTTTGCTATGATTGAATGAAGTTTATTAAAAAAAAAATTAAATGTTCAAGATTGCTATCTTGAACATCCAACAGTTATCATTCATCATGGTCAAATTATGTAATGTTACAATTTTGACCAAAGCTTTTTTAAAAGTATTTAGGACTAGTAAGTAGTTGAAATAGATTTTTTAAATTTTAATTATATCATTGTATATATCAGATATTTAATATAATAGCTATTTTTATTTTTGTACATATTATTTTTAGGAACAAATCTTTAAAAATTTTTTAAAGGTACTGAATCATGTTTAGGAAAAATGATTTTATTATTAAAACTAACTAAATATAGTGTGTTATTTACCTAAACTCTTGAAATTCAATTTTTGCCTTTCTATAAATGAAGTGATTAAAGATTTCTACAACACTCTTAAAGGACACTGACTGATATTCTATCGTTAAATAGTCCTCTAGTTACCCAAGGTACAAAATTATGAGAATAACAATGGTTCATTTTTGTTTTGGTATCTCTTGGTAAAATATACAATATTTACAATGTTTAAAATGTGTGCGATGAGGCTATCAATCACATAATTTTTTCAGTGCATAATTAGAATTTAGAAAATATCTCTCCATTACAAAACGAAAACAATATTCTTAAATTTTTTTTTTTGAGTATTGGAATGGTTTCCGAATCGTGGTATGACAACACTATATAATACTATAACAAACTGATATATATCACAAGTGGGCCAGTATCTCCATGTGCTGGGAAGATGGTGGCGAGGGGGGCAAGTCGGGACCAGATATGGTCACTATGACTGGGCCTGGAGGAGGGTCCTCTGTGTGGACGATAGTCACCATGTTCTCCTTAGTGTCAATACTTGAATCGATGCTGGAGACCTCACGGGAGTGGATTGTAGGTCGGCAGCTTGAAGTGCGAGACCTGTAGCTCGGGGGCCTGCTGTACTCACTCCCAGCTGTTGGGCCTCTCCTGCTGTAAAGTAGCATTGTAAATTTAACTTTTTTGTTGCTTTTTAATAAAAATAATTAGAATTGTCATCAACTTTAATCAAGATAGTTGAGAAAAAAGATATAAACTTAAAATTTATTTATTATTAACAACTCTTTATGGTTAGGAGAACAAATTAGACATTACTAGAGATTATCTAATGGGAAGCTCTTTAAGTATAATTAATGAAACTCAATAAGACTTCTTTAAAAGTTTGTGTGTGATTATGAAAAAATGTATGTAAGAGGGTTGTTCTTTTTTGCTTTTTATAATTATTTTAACCCATTATATTCCAAACTAACTTTTTCTGATTATTTAATTTAACAGACCAAAACTTATTTATTGGAGAAGTTTGTCGGGGGGGTGTGGTCAGCAAAGAACAACATAAATAAACAAAACCATATTTATTTATTTTATGCCGACGTTTCGACCTGCAACTTCTCCAATCATTAATCTACGCTCAACTATCTACACCTCATTACAAAACTTATTTAGAATAGTGTCAACTATGAGGAGGATTAAAATTGAGACTGTTTTTCATTTTTATTAGTAATTTTAGATATGTATGATAAATCAGATAAATACAATGGGCATCAAAAATAAATAATTACTATATATTAGAAAGTTATAAAAGTTTACTAAACCTCAGTGAGATATAATGGGTACTTTAGATCCTTAAATTATCAACTATGAACTGAAAGATTAAAGTATTATTAAATACTCCCAATCAAAAAATTATTATAAATTGGTAAATAAAAGTAAATTAGTTAAAAAATAAAATAAATAAACTACCTTCTTAAATATTATTAGAAAACTTTGACTTATGTAAAAAAAATTAATAAAACATAAAAACTGACACTATTCAAAGGATAAACTTTACACTTTTATCGATCAATGCTGACAATTTTTTTTTTCAATCTCAGCATTACAATGAACTCGAAGAATTCTAAATATTATTTTTTTAGCAGAACCTTCTTCACTCATTTATGAGATGAAATCAACATAAATTTA
>NW_027110416.1:1123780-1124269 GCF_000696795.3 Halyomorpha halys
TGTAATTATGTTAAAGTCTTCTTTATTTATTAATGTTTAAACATCATTGTTCTTAGTATTAACACTTATTGTAATTTTTATTAGAATCTCACGTACATGAAACTAAAGAATTTTAATTATGTTATTAAAAACATATTTACAGGTGATTTTTTTTTTTTTTTTTCTTTTCTTTATAAATCTTATTTTACTAAGTTTAGTGAAAATATATGAAAAGGCTCATGATGTTTTGTATCTCTTTATTTTTGTTTAAGAGGTAATATGTAACTAGAGGTTTGAGTTAAAAAGAAAAAATAATAATAACAATTATAATCCGATGATGTTTTTGTTATGGAGTATTAGTTTGAAGAAACTAGGCTGTGCATGGACATTTATCCGTTTGTATGATTCAAGTCACTTAATTTTCCAGTCAGTAAGTATATTCCATTCAATAAGTATAATCTTATAGATGTAACATCATTCTTGATCTAAGTATTTTGCCATTTCATATGT
>NW_027110416.1:1124319-1125993 GCF_000696795.3 Halyomorpha halys
TTTAGTAACTTATGCTAATGACAGTGTTGAAAAGAAATATTTGAAGAAGCTTATGATGGAAAACTTAGTTTCACATTGCAAAAAAAGTTCCTATTTTGTCCAAAAACAAAAAAAGAAGAAAGAGAAAGTTTTATAGAGTCTGAATTTATTTTTAATAAATTTTCTATAAACTCTGGCTGGAAAATTTTCAAAAATAAAGAGGCCGTTTCTTTTATAGAATAGTGTATTTTAAAGGCCTACAGTACAATTTTTCATTAATGCATATTTTTTCTTAGATTTAGGATCTTGATGATTATTTGAATTAAGCATTTTAGTTACATTTCAGTCCTCGCAATTTCTAGCATGTATCATAATTTTTAGCGATGGCTTTGTTAATGTTTACTCTCTATTAGTGTCAGTCTTATTCAAGAAAGATCGAAAATTATTTTTCACATAAAAACGGGCTTGATCCATAGATTAGATTTAAATAAACAATAACTAACATTTCAACTTAACCTAAGTTCTTTATTTACTTTCAGAAACTTTTAAATCAATGATAGATTTGATAGTAATGGAACTTGTTTTATATTTTAAGAGAATTTTATGAATGTCTTTAAAATTGTCCGAGAGCTATCTTAGGAAGCAGAAAACATAAAATAAAATACAAATTGATAAAAGAAAAAAAATTGTTCATTATTAAAATTATTTTGGCCCTGAGTCAGGTGCATATAATCTGTGAAATGTTGACACAGTTGGTGTTATTACACCAGGTTTCAGGCTACTTATGATGGAAGGTTGGGACCACAGGTGTCTCGGTGACTTGTATTGCACCAGCTCTCAGCTCTTTTTTTTTACATTTTCTGTGGTGTTATAGATTATATTTTTTTATAGATTAGAGTTGATTGCTCTGCATCAGAATTTTCTATTTTCTTTTCCTCTTTCTATCTTTAATCTAATTTTTGCTGACATCCTCTTGTAACTTGTGGATAGATATTCACAATTATGGGTTTTCATGGTGGTCTTGCGCTTGATGGCATCATACTAACATGTGGATAGTTTCTTCTAATCCCAGGATTTCTAAATCCTTCCTTATCCTCTCATTCCAAAAACAATCCCTTGCTTTATTGCTTTTATTTTGCTTAGGAATTCAATTTCAGCTGCTGTGATTCTTTTAGTATTTTCAATTATTCTCTTGTTTTGGCGATCCAAACCCAACTCACTCCTTTACTTTATACAGGAGAAATAGTACTATGGAAGTGTGGAATTTTAATTTAAAATTTCTATGTCTGTCCTTCCATTTTTACTGGTTCTGATTACTTCTCAAGTCAATGATGTTTTCAATTTCAACCGCACATCTATTTCCTCTTCCTTGGACATTTCAAGGTTGTATTATGTTGTACTGTACAGATTAATGCTTGTGGCTGTATTGACTCTGTACCATTCTTAATAAATAGTCTATATGGAAGCAAATTTAAATCTGACAGTTTATTCAAAGTTTTTTTTGCACATATAGTACTCAATAGTATTCAGTAACATTGTACTGACAGATGGTTAAGATAAAAAAAAAATTTTAATAAAAAAATAGGTGACTTTTATTTTTAAAATATTTTAATTTAAGCCATATCATGACATTAATATTATTATTTATTTTATCCGGCCAACATTTTATATAATAAATTTCATTTTATTTTTTTT
>NW_027110416.1:1128671-1136867 GCF_000696795.3 Halyomorpha halys
ATTACCTTATAATTGTCGGAGGATGAGACCTATAGGTCGGTGGTGGGCTTAGGCCATTCCTCCGATCAAGAAGTAATAAACGCAGCCTGTACTCTTGCATACTGGCCTGATAAGAAGGCGGTGGGGCACGATACTGGAACTCTGGGTACATCATTGCTACAAAGGAATATTTCCATTAAATGTTTTGTTTTCAATTTGAGTAAGGTTATAGAAATAATTATTAAGTTATGAAAAGTAAAAAGACTTAAATAAAATAAAAAATGAGAACGGATTAAACCACATTTTTGTGAAAACATATTTGAAGTGCCAAAAAGATGTATGTCATGCCACCTGTTGGCTGTATAAAGGATTTTATAACTAAAATTTCATTATAGCTATTTTCAGATATAAATTTACTAATTTAATTTAATAAATTTCGTGCTTCTCTGCCCATAATCCAGTTCTACAAACAAAAATATTTCCAATCAACAGTATACAATTAATATAGTTAAAATCAACAAAGTTTATATTGCACCTTAATAAAGAAATAATAAAACTTATGGAAGTTAGTTGTAGCAGTGCTACCAATTATTTATATTTAAAGAATTTTATTACTTCCGAAACCATTCAGGAAATATAACCATCCTAAAATATAGGATAAATGTCCATTCCATTCTCAAGTTGGTAGTACCTATATTGGATCAAGTGTCTCTTGTTTTCAATGTCTCATGTGTAAATTATAGAAAACACAATACAGATATATATAACTAGTATATAAGGATTTATTTGAATACAAATAAAATCAATAAACAAGAAGGTAAAAAAAAAAAAAAATAACAGTTCTATAATATCCTTAAATATTAAATATTTCCTCCAATAAGCTTCTGATGTTCAAATCCTTTATCTTCAATCACTTCCTGTTCATCCAGTTTCCAAAAAATAGTAAATATTTTTGAATGAAATTTTGAAATAGGTAGATCAATGATATTATTTCATATTTCCTTTGTATTTTTGAAACATTTAACACAAAATACTGTTGGATGTTTAAAATATTCATTTAAAATTTATAAATATGGATATAAATATTAATTGTACTTTTTTAGTTCTGTTTCACCTCTATCACAAGTTTTATTGGTGTTCAAGAATGGTTTAGACTGTTATAGTAGCATCGGATCTTCCATGATACGAACATATTTGGCCTTCACTACCAATCTGTATTTCTCTCAATCTTTCCGAAAATCTGAATTTCTCTTAAATTGTGGCCATTTTAGTAGCAAGTTTTTTACTGATAGTGAAATATTATGATGCTTTTCATATCTCACCTCTTTTGTAAATTAACATTATTTAATTTGTTTTTGTTAACTTTATTATTATTATAAGTTACCAAATGATGAATTATAATTTTATCATTTTTATTAGTTGATTTTTATTTTTTTTTTTTACTTATAGGCACTATAGCCCAATATTGAGTTGTTTTAAAATTATTTTGATGGGACTTCTCTTAGAATAAATGCAGAATATTATTATTAAAAATAAAATTTTTACAAATTTAGGATAAATTAAGCAGAAATAGACCTGCTATAAAATGTTCTAAAAAATATTCTATTTACCTGCATAAGGGTGATGTGGCCTGCCGTATGCCGGAGGTAACCTGGGCAAGAACCGGGAAGAGGTGTGAACAGCCACAGGTTGATTCGAAAGACCAAGAATGGCATGACACGTTGGAGAATCCTGAGACATTAATCGCCATGCCACACCACTTACTGTTACCAGCACCACTCCAACACCTTCGCAGTTAATGGAATAATTAACATCAAATATTTTACAATGGAATAAACTTAATTTGAATCTTAGTACTCTGTAAATTTTAAAATACCATAGAACATGGCATACCTATCATGAGCAATGCAACAGTGAGATGATGAGGTGCAGTTGCTCTGGTAGCTCCAAGGACAGTACCAACTAATGCACAGCAGACTCCAACCGTCAGAAGCAGGAGCATCAGCCATCGCAGCGACACAGCGGCGGGGCTGAGCAGTCCGCAGCAAGACTTAGGTCTGCTGTATTCTGCATCTCTGTTAACATAAAATCAGTTTATCATTTATTGCTATTATAATAAAATTTAAATATTTTTCCCTCTTATAAATAATAAAAAAATCAAGCTAGAAGTGCCAGGGTAAGTTATAGGCTTAATAGAAGTAACCACCTGGTCTGGTTTTGTTACTTTTAAGCATCTTAGAAAATATGCTTCAGTAATAAAGAACCAGAGGTAAGAAATATGGAAGTTACTCAAAAGGAGCCTTAAATGTGAAGACAAGGAGATGGACAGAAGATAAAATTGAAAGAAATTCATGATGGTATCTTTTCACAACCATTTATAATTTTCAGTTACCAAGAGATGGATTGACAAATTGAACAAAAAATTGGCAACTTCCTAATGGGTATAATTTTAGCATTTCTCATTCATAAACTGGACTAATTGGCTTTAAAATGATATGAATTTTTATTTTGAATAGCAATAATTTTAAAACATAAATTAAAAGTGTTCATTTTGTGTTACACTTGCTTCCAGAGTCTGCGGGTAATCTCAGCCGATTATACCCAAATAAAGAATTACAAACTTTCATGGAAGCATAGTCAAAATTGAACTGCCATGAAATATAACTTAGAAATTAAATTGATTAAACTCGACAGGTCAATGTATTATCAAGTGATTTTTAATATCAGGTAGGCTTATCCTCTAATAGTATAATAGGGCTTAGGGCCAAATTTTCAAAATTTATTCCCCTAAAGAACCTTCAATTTTGTTTATTAGAAATAATTAACTATTTTGCATTGTTAACGGTAATGTATTAATATGAATTATGAAAGAATTTGGTTTAGAGATTGGAAAATCGGAGACATGCCGGTCTCTCCCGACCGCAAATATGAATTAGGTACACATTATTAATTAGAGTTGGGATTGGCAACTTAGTATAAGAAGAAATAAACCTATATATAAATAAAATTTAAGAAGAGAGAAAAATTCAATAGCAGAATAAGCATTCTCGAGAACTACTAAGCTCATAAATTTCAACTACTTTAAAAAATGTTATAATTTATTTTTTCTTGTCATAAGTAGCTTTAAAGATATAGAGCACTGACAAGTGTAGATTATGCACGTGGGATCACAGATTTCAATGAAACTTCTTTTGGTAATACTAGGTCGAAAAATATAAGACTAATTTCAGAGGGTTTTATAGGAAGGGTTATACGAATTTTAGGTCTCCTTTTAGGAAGGTAAGGGAAAGTTGAGTTACGGGCGCACGGTACCAGCTTTGGTTTTTAATGTTTTGATTTGCTCTCAAGCTCCTTCGCTGGCAGACCGACCACCCAGATAGGCAAGATAGAGAAGACAGCCTCCATAGAGACCCTTACACAAATAGACGAGGTACCGTTCCCAGGGACCAGGAACCAAAGAGGGAGGGAGTAGGGTCAAAAAAATTCTTCAATGGCCCGCTCCGTCAGTTATCTCTTCTCCTTATTCATCAGGTCACGGCTTCCGCCCTATCTCCTCTCTCTATCTCTTCCTATCTCTCTCCATGTCAGTAGCGGACTATCAAGGCGTCTCCACACATCTCAAGACATCGAGGAAGTAGTCAGACTCAGATTCTTATTATTTATTAGCAAACAATATATTTTGTGTTGTGAATTCGGCCATTACTTATAACCTGACACCATAACATGCTAACGGAAAAAAAAATTACTATATTATTATAAAACGCCATTAGTAAAAAACCTAGTGCGCATCTAATAGACGAAACAAAAGGGATTAGTGACGGCGGCGCATGCGTAAGATGTAGTAGGCAGAGAGATAAGTCACATATTTTAATTAATCTTACAAAATGAGACATGGACGTTATGTTTCAAGAAGTAGATGGAAGATTTTTAAATTGGGATGGCTCTCTCTCTCCGCCTCATATTATTTGTAATATTATTTTTTATCTTTTTAAATTTAAATTTAGGTTAGTCTGTAAGTTATTATTAAATATACATCTGAACAATTTAGGTTCAGTTAGTTTAGGGGTCCTTGTTTAAATAATCTTTTTGTTTAGATGGTTGATTAGATAGAAAGAGACAAAGTTATAAAGCAATTACAGAATAATGTTACCTCTAACTATGCATATGTTCTGTTATGTTTTTAAGAAAGATTGTGTTTTATAATCTATGTATATATGATTTTGTTACTTCATTAAGTCGAGTCCTATTTAATTATCGAGTCCTACTATCACACAACTTGCACTGACCATATTACTTAGAGATTAAATTAATCCTCGCTTGTTTCAAAACATCTATATCTTTATTATTGAGTGTTACAATACCACTCTATGTAAAATGTAACAATTACCATAACAACTATAGAAGTAATCAACTTTTCCTCAATGTAATAAGCCGATATTATTATGAGGTCTATCGCTAAAATAAAATCTGACATAGTAATATTACACTGAATACTCTCTTGCCTAACATTCATCATCCTTAATGTGTTCCTTCTGCTCCTACACTTCCTTTCGGGCGAGGTATTAACCCTAATACACGCCTAAATTTATTTATTTATCCAGAGAAGTATAAAAAATGTGGTCCGACCAGATGGCAACATGTGGTGCCAAAATAAGATAAAAAAAAAAATAATAAGAACCTAAAATGAAATATTTATGACATTTTTAATTATTGGGATCTGGTGATGGCTTGTAAATCTTATAGTTTTAGCTTATTATACGTTGTTACGTATAATAAGATAAAACTACAAGATTTTGAAAATTTTTATAGAGCTAAAACTGATTAAGGGTAATTAACTATAAAATATAAAATAATATATAAATATGTAGTGGGCAATGGATGTGTTTTGATTATAGTTTTAAAATATGAAAATATTTTCATTAGGAACCCACACAAAAAGTGACGACAAAATAATCATTTAAGGATACTGATAAAAAAAATGTAAATAAAAAACCAAGATAAAACAATAATGAAAAAAGGTATAAAAATTGATCTATTGTAAAAAAAATGTAATTGTTAAGAAGATAAATTCAACTATCGCGTCTGTCTGAAGGAACCCTGAGAGAATGATGGATAGTTTGTTATGTAGCATAGTATACCTGGTGCGCCTACCAGAATCAAAAGAAAAAAATGTTAATTTTAATTGGACCACTATTCACATTATTATATACATTCCAATGTTTTATGAAACGGCCCTCAGGTTAGATCACTGTTGTTAATGTAAATGGATAGAGGTAGCTGTTACGGTTTGGAACCTAAACCAATAGACCCACAAGGTGAGGCTTATCCATATTGAACTGTCCATTGTGAAGGCACCTCCTCATAGTACAAGAGCCCAAGAGGAGAAAAAAAGGAGTTATCTCACCCCAATTTTTGATTACTTTAATGAAAACTATGTATAATTAATAGTCAAAATTGATGAGTCTGCCAAATATAGGCAAGGGAATAAAAAATGGCGGCTGTTTAAAAGCGATAAAAAAAACGAATTTTTCATTCGGAGCTCTATATCTTTAAAAGTAGGAGCAACACAAGAAAACCCAAGAGAACGCCATTTAAAGATGAGCAAATTTGCTAAAATATGAGCCCTAAAAGAGTTATTTACGTTAAATAGTTCTCCAGATATACTTTTTTAAAAAGCAACATTTCATAAAAATTATGGGACGAAATTCATAAAAAAGTATGGGACGTACTGAAGGATCAGTAGTGATGTAATGAGCTATAAAGTAGTTCATGATGTTTATCTTCGTTGGAGTAATAGTTTTCATCAAATTTGTTAATATAAATTGATTTATAGTTGTTCGGACAAATTTTTATTTGCCAAATTTATATTCATATGTGAATTTCATAAAAACTACTATCCCTACGAAGATAAGTGTTATAAACTACTTTATAGTAAGTTAAATTTCCTTTATTTTGAGTGTTGGCTGGCATATGTGCGTCTTATGGATTTAGAGATATGTTTTTACAAAAATCCAAAATTTTATATGTACAACTAGAAATTAACATTTTGTGAGTTTATTTTGTCAAATATCATAAAAACTACTAGTCCTACAAAGATAAACATTATTAACTATTTTATAGTAAATTTAACTAGCTTTAATTTGAGCGCTGACAGACATCTGTACGTCCAATGGTTTCTAAAATGAAGTTTTTCATAAATCAAATTATTCTCCGAACAATAAAAATCAATTTATTTTAGCAAATATCATGGAAACTACTATTCATATGAAGGTAAAGGTCATAAACTTCTGTATAGTCCATTATACTAGATTTAATTTGAGTTCTAATAGACATCTGTACGTCACATAGTTCCTGAGATATAGATTTCTCAAAATAAATTAACTAACTACTTATCTTGCAGTAGATTTTTAAGAAAAAGCTATATCTTGAGAACTATTGGACGTAAATAGCTTTTTTAGGGCTAATATTTCAGCAAATTTACTCTTTTTTAAATAATGTTCTCTTAAATTTTCTAGTGTTGTTGGTACATTTTAAGATATAGAGCTCCGAATGAAAAATAATGTTTTTTTTTTAAGGTTTTGAAACAGCCGCCATTTTTTAATCCCCCTGCCTGTACTTGGCAGACTCATGAATTTTGACTAGTAATTATACCTTGTTTTCATTAAAGTAATCAAAAATTGGAGTGAGAAAACTGCCTTTTTTCTTCCCGGCTCTTGTTTGGAGGATGAGGATTTTTGGCACAAATCAAAGAAGGCTGCTGCTCCCACATTGTTATAGAACTGCCAACTGATAAATGTTTATTCTATCAATATTTAATTGATTAAAGAATTTCTATTGAGGTCTAGTATTCACTTTATCTAACTTCTAGGGTGACGTTTCGTTGATGAAATTTAGGAATAGAGATGGATTAATATATATTGATTATCATTGAAATAAGTGTCAAGCACATCTTATCTTGGACCCCGCCCAGATGAAGCAATGCAAAGTTGGGCGAAACGTTGGGTACTACCATTTTTATACTGTTCTTGTACATTTCTTGACCGCCACCCGAACCATCTTCATAAGAAAATACAATATTTGTGATGAAATCTGAAAAAAAATTGAAATGGGGTCAAATAGGTATTAATCCGCACAATCCTTGAAAATGTCATCAAAATCGGAAGAAAGTTTTGATCGATAATGCCCGAAGATAAATTTGATTACAGACAGGCTGGGAACTAATTTTTCTCCTTACAGTCTAAAATGTAAACAATATGAGTAAAAATGATTGGAGAAGTTTGTCGGGGGGTGCGGTCAGCAAAGAACAACATAAATAAACAAAACCATATTTATTTATTTTATGCCGACGTTTCGATCTGAGTTTCAGGTCTTCATCAGGGGTTGTGGCGTAGAAGGTATGCTTTAGTAACCAATTACTAGCCTACCTTCTATGAGTAAAAAAGTTTGATTCTGAGAATTTTAATTTTTTTGTATTATCCATAAGAATACAACTTAGTAATGAGGAGGAACAAATTATAAATAATAATAGAATCTTTGTGTGATGAAAAATCTGATGCAATTTTCAAATTATACAACAAAATGGAGTGGCGTTTCAACAGTTTCTAAGCTGAAGAAAAAATGTGGTACAATTGAGTTTTGCGATATAGAACCGATTACATATAAACAAGTATGTGGAGAGGAGAAACAAATCAAACGTCACCCATACTGACACAGATTTGATAAGTTGTAATTAATTCGCAGAATAGTTAAGACCTCCAATGCCTTTCTTTATCTTGATTAATGATCTGTTATTGAAAGTTCTTCTCAAGTTTTTGTTGAGAACGTAATTATTTATATGAATTAGAGAACTAATAAATTGGAAATGATACCAACAGAAGAGATAAAAAGAAATCTAAAAACTTTTGACCGATTACTATTCTTAATGTTTAGTAATTATAAAGAACGAATTAACACAAGCAAACAATTAACAATTTACTGTCTAATGAAGCTATTTAAATATAATATATGCTCATTTTACATACATTGCATTACCTAATTGATAATATATAGCTGGAGGTCCAGCTGAAGAAGCTGAAGAGGTAGAGCCGGCAACAGCGCGGCAGCCCCCAATTCCTGGACCTCCGTTAGATCTCACCATCAGCCGCGGCAGGGGACTTCAACGCTGGGGCAGGAAGGCAACCGATGAGTGAATCCCAAAAAACAGGGGCGTAAGTTACA
>NW_027110416.1:1137463-1144850 GCF_000696795.3 Halyomorpha halys
ATAAATTTGATGTGTATAAAAATTAATTACTCTTTCTTTTTAATTATCTTTAGATAATTTTTGTTTTTTTCTATTTCATTTTATTTTATTAGAACCATATGATTTTATATGACAGATTTTTTTTTTTTACATTTGATAGAAAAGATTATAAAATGTATACAATCTTCAGTTGAACGTTGTACTTATATAAACTTTTTTTGGTTTTTTTTTTTTGGAAAATTTTGCCACTCCCTTATTTAGGTATTTCAATTTAAAAGACTAAAAATATACAATAATTCTAAAGTAATTTTGGCAAGAGCAATCATATTTATCATTTTTTTGTACAGGTTATAAATATAAAATGTCAAGAAATGAAATAGTTTAAATTTTTACAAGAATTATTTATTTTGAAATTTAGCCGCCCCCTCAATACTCTATTTACCGCTTTTAAAGCCATGATATTTAGTTTCAGGCATGGGTTTAAAACTGATATCTGGAAAGGGCGGGAAAGGTAGTATAAATTAAGAAAATATGGAAGTTTGTTATGGCTGGAAATTGTGTTGTAATTCCTGTGATTTATTTACGCACGTAAATATTTTATTTCCTTAATTTTTTTTCCTTAATTTTATAATGAAGATTGAAAATGTTATTTTATACAGATAAGAATCGATCTATTTAATCGAATATTGTTAGTGTAATTTATCGTAAATAAGGAACTATACTCTGTTTACAACAAAGGCATTAAGCGTTGGTTACGGTTTACGGTTACGGTTTTATATCGCAGAGTCGACTTTCAGGCCTCTCCACAGCCACTAGGTTCTATCAGCTCTATCGCCCTTCTGCCGTCATCATCATACCATCTACATCTAAGACCTTCATTAACATGTCAGATATAGACTATTTGTTTCACCGAGGAAACAATTTACTGTATTAGTTCCCTAATTTACTGTAAATAAAATCTTTTTATTGTCTTGTAAAAGAAAAATTTTTCATTTAGTTTGTTATAATTAATTTGTATAAATTCTCTATTATCCCATTTTTATACAATTTATTCGTTTAATCTTTTTTTAATAACATTACTAACCAATAACGTTATTTTTATATATTTTACTCATGGTATTAAAAATTATATATATGCTTCTTTGTAAAATAGTTTGATTGGTTTAAAAAATTTCCTTTCTTTTATTTATTTTTTTTTTTTTGTCATTCAATTAAGAAAACCAAAAAAGGCGAAACCTGGCTTTACAGCGTTTCGGAAAATCCTTTAGATTTTGGAATCCGTTCGCAAAACGATTCATTATCAAAACATTTGTTTTTCATAGTAGATCAAAGGAACTATCTAATTAGAAAATAGTCTTCATGGAGTAAAACACCAATTTTATTTCGGCAATTTCCTGACTCACACTTCTATTACAGGTACATAATCACATTTTTATAATGTTGAGGGGAGGAAGATGACTGAAGATTATCTTCCCAGATCTCTAGAACCCGGAAAACGTGGCCTGGGTGTTCATAATTGTTGTTGATTGGAGTTGCGTGTACATAGCTACTAGAACGACCTGAGACTGTGAAGGGGCGGCAAAAACAATTGGGGGTAGGAACATAGAAGCTTTAAATAAAACCCAGACAAAATCAGTAGTATGTTTATTACCATGTTCACACCGGGCATATATAACAGTGTGTTATGTATAAGTCAAAGTGTTAAGTATAAGTCAAAATTACTTTTCTTTGAAAATACAAGGATTATATTAATAACGATATAAATTACCAATAAATTAGAATTACATGGCAGCATATTACTGAGACTATTTCATTATACATTGCCACAATGATATGCTGCTTGGTTGGAAAATGAAAGTATAAATTCGAAAAGGAAAATTTTTCATTATGTAGTTAAAGTCTAGTGCCATGCACGCATCACAAAACTTCCACCTACTAACCTACTTACTTCCCCAAGTTTGTTGTAGGTGAGTTCGTGTTGAATTTATCTCAATTTTTGTGATTTTCGAAATCAAAATCTATAGACCAGAGAAGACGAAAATTATGAACATAAATTTTTAATTTCCTGTTGCTATAAAAGTTCGTATTTTAGGGTTTTTTGTTCCTGCCAAGAATACAACAGTTTAATAAAAGAAAAATAACGAAACAGTGATGCGAACGGAAAAGATCGTGCGGTCTCGGCATTTCCTACTAGAATGATATTTATCTAATTTAAATTTTACAAGGCTCCTTATTACGTTACAAATAAACTCATTCACAAAGACCTTAACATCCCATTCGTTGCAGAATTGGCCCAAAACAGATATGGGTCTTTTCATTCCAAACTCCTTAACCATCCTATCCCATTAATTCTTAATCTTTCATCCTTAACAATCCCCGATAATCCTCCGAGGCGTCTGAAAAGAAGATGGCCACGGTACCTTCTAATTTAAATTAATGTTTCAAGTACCACCGATGGGTGGTTCCTTCCCAAGATTATCAAGTGTATATGAAACACACAACATATTTACTTGTTGCATTATTTTGTACAGTTGTAAATTACATTAAATAAATAAATAAAAAAAATAAAAAAAAATTTACAAGAGGGTATTTTAGACATTTATTAAATTTCAATATAATTACTATTTTCATAATTTAAAAAAAATGTCGACAATGCCCCAGTTATTTTTGCAATACTGTTGATTGGTACCTTTATGAATCATACGACGGATTCTGAGTGCTCGTTCTCAACAACCTTAAGTGGTCATTAAGCTTCTTCTTTTTTTTTGTTGCAACAGTGAAAGTAAATATATAAATCATTTAAAATAGTGAGTGAAACAGTTGCGTGGCTGTATTAGTTTCGAGGTCTATCACTCGTACTATTTGTGTAATTAACACCATCGAATGAGTGACTCACATACATAATTATATAAACTATTAACTATATGATTCATTTAAACACTAGAATAACAACTAAAATCGCAAGACATACAGACAGATCAGACACGAAGTCATATAAAAGACCCGGAACTGGACTTTCTATCTCGGACAAGGCTACTCACCACACCTTGCGATGTTCCCACGGGTTCAGCAACATCGGCTACAGCTCCAAGGTCTTCAAGACCCTCCGAGTCAAGAGGTGATGGTAAATAGGATATCGATAGTTTAATCGATTCCAATCTGAACTCATCAACCTTGATCCGGAACATCTGGACCTCATGTATTACGTATTGCCATGTATATTAAGGCATGGTATTCTTAAAAATTGAAACTAACATCATATCTTAATAACCTATAATAAATTATTCTATATGTCTGCATATTATATATTTTATTAAACTGTTTTATTTATCCAGTTGAGCCCCGATAGTCCATCAAATTACTAACTGCCCACGCACGGCCCAGAAGTCGAAGCTTGACCAAACTAGAACTTACAGGACTAAGTATCTTCCGTAACTACTGAGACACCAATAACAATAGCTAATTACAACAATTTTTCGCCTTAAATTAAACTTTATAATATTGTATTCAAGGCATGAAATCAAATCAATGACATATCAACTGAAATAACGTAGGATAACAGATGTTTCTTAAAGTCACATTTAAAGACGACCCTGCAAAGATTATAAATATCGATAAAGCCTATAAGCGTCAAACATAAATAAATAAGTTCGGTTAGTTTAATCATAAACTTATTATGCTCAAAATAACAGATTATTCTGAAAGTCACACTTAAAGATGATTGTGCAAAGACTATTGCCAAAATCTATAAATAGTTAATTATAAGAGATAGTTGACCGTGGATGATGAACGAGGAGATGGTTGGAGGTGCGGTCAATGATAAACACAAATAAGTTGGATTAACCTATTTCATTGTGCCAACGTTTCGGCTAGAGTTTCTAGCCTTCTTCAGGGCTAAAAACAGAACAAGATAACAACCACAGTAAGTATAGAAAAATAAAAAAAGAAAGTATAAACAGAATAATTTTACAAAATAGAATTAATAAAATGAAGTGATGAGAGAAGCGGGAAATAAAATGTATACATAGCTAATTGAAAAAGTGGGTAAAATAACATCATTAAGGAAATTAAATAAAAATGAAGTTATATAATGCAAAGAAGTATGAACATATTAGTTATTATTAATTTAAAAATTGAAATATGAAAAGAAAATGAAAATTGAGAGGAAGAAAATATATGTAACAATAATAGTTGATAAAGAGGCAAAATATAAGTAAAGTATACCAAAAAATGAATAGAAAAAAAAATTCTGAAAACACCAATAATAATATAGTGAACAAAACTTATAACGCGGGTAAGGAAAATGGATAAAAGTGGAGAAAATAAGGGGTAAGAGTAAAATAAAGAAAGGGGAAAGAAAACAAAAAAAGAATAAAAACGAACCTGTTAATGTGTTTAAAAATGTTATTGATTACTTCAATGAAAACTATATACAGTTAAGAACCACAATCGATGACTCGTCCAATCGTGTTGAGGGAAAATAAAAATTAGCGGCTGTTCCAGAAGTTATAGAAAATTTATTTTTGAGTTTTTTCAAGTAAAGTAAAAATCACGCGTTAGTTTGGGTTAGTTTAAAGTTTCAATTTTACCTAGATTTTTTACGAGATACAGTAAATGTCGTTAAAAAGTAAATTTTCCCAAATAATGAAAAATCAATATTTTGTCAATTAACTTTGACGAAT
This sequence comes from Halyomorpha halys, assembly GCF_000696795.3. NCBI lineage: Eukaryota > Metazoa > Arthropoda > Insecta > Hemiptera > Pentatomidae > Halyomorpha > Halyomorpha halys. The sequence continues at coordinate 1,142,125 of NW_027110416.1, forward strand.
ATCATCATCATACTGTTCCTACGAAAATAAACGTTATTAACTAGATTATAGAACATTAAATTAGCTTTAATTCGGGTACTAATATCATCTTCACGTTTAAAAGTTCCTGAGATATAGTTGATCATCAACAAAAAGTTTTTTCGAAACATTTTGGCGAATATCTTGGAAAATGCAACTCCTATTTCCATTACATAATTATTTTATTGAGAAATAATATATATCTTTACGGTGTTAGTAGTAGCTTTCATAATATTTGACGAAACAAATTCGCAAAATATTGATTTTTTTGGTATTTGAAAAAAAGTTTTTTTTCAAAAAACTGTATCTCGGGAAATATTTAATTCAGGTTCAAATGAAAAATCAAGTTTTTGTAATGTTCTGAAACAGTCGCCATTTTTTGATGTTTTGACTAGTAATTATACATAGTTTTTATTCAATAATTGGGGTGAAATAACTTCTTTTATTTTCCCCGGGCTCTTGGAATATACGGTCCATTAAATATCGAAGTGTTTAAGTTCAATTATATAAATATAAAACGTTGTACAAACACAACAGTAGTAATTGATTATCAGATAAACAACTGAAGTACATGAATTCTTTTTTTTCAAAGGGATCATAAGACTATGGCCGACATCCAAAGAGGACTAATTCATCTGTTTACGCAATCCAAAGAGCTATTTGTCAGATAATGGCCTCGGATCTTCGGCTACTTTGTTTACATTCACACGATAAATCACAGTCCTTGACATCTCTAGCTACAAGAAAAAATACTAACATACGTATCTACAGAGGGGGCATGCCTTGGTTATGTGTATAAAACCCCTGTTATTTATTTTTTATCATAATTTTTGAAGAAGGGTTAACTATCTTTAGTTAATCAAATTTGATAATTAAGTGTTTGTTAAAACGTCATCAAATTCACCATTTTAGATCTTGGCCAACCTCTTATAATTCATACTTTTTTTTTTGAGTTTAAAGTAAAAAAATAAAATAAATAAATAAAAGTTAACTTCATTGGATGCATGAAGAAAAAAAAAGTTTCTTAACATTTATTAAATAACAATTAAAACCTAGATCATGTTAAAAATCTAGCACATCCATTAATAAATAGATTTTTCTAATTATATCTTAAATTCAATTTTTTACACCTGAATATTTTTGTTGATATGATAACGTAGTTTTAAAATGGTTCAATCAACCTACTATACATATTTCTTTAAATAACACGTATATAATTCAATTAATAAACGTCATTAATTTTTTTTTTTAACAAATTTCGCTGGTTATAATATTTAATGGTCATTTTAAGTTATCATTTACTTATGTCACAATATATTTTTTTTTTTCCTCGCCCTTTAATTCCGTACATTTTTTACTCAAAACAAATGTCGCTGCTAAACAACAAACAAAATAACAGTTTGATTTTAAAACTTTAAAATAATAATACGACATTTACACACCTTTCTAGAGACATCCGTCTAACCCATCGTTTTATAGGATATCTAAATATATTTTTTCTGGTTTCTAAAATTCTTTCTAGATCTCTCTAAAACGAAAAATTAATTTTAACATTTTTTTTTTAAGGGTATAAAATTTTCTTTAAAGTTACGAGTTATCGAGGATATGTCATATTTTAATTACCAAGTATAATATATTAAATTTCCTTTAAAATAAGAAATTCTAATTTTTATTTATAATTCTTTGGCTCATAAATTAAGAAAAGTGTATTATTCAACAATATTTGTAACCAATAATTATGTAGTCAAGCTATCATTTATAAATTATATAATAAAATTGTTTAACAATTTTAATTATTAATAATATGATTTTATTTTGTTTATTATATCTACATAAATTATAATAAATTGATGAATAAGCCACACACTTATGATACATTATGTGATTAATGTTTTATATGTATATTTAGTTTAATCAGTTTGGTTTTAAATAATTGCGTTTTAAAAAATTTCTCTGATTTTAACCATCCTGCAAAGACTATTGACAAAATCTATAAATAGTTAATGTATTTAGAAATGTTATTGATTACTTCAATGAAAACTATATACAATTAAGAATCACAATCGATGACTCGTCCAATCGTGTTGAGGGAAAATAAAAATTAGCGGCTGTTCCAGAAGTTATAGAAAATTTATTTTTGAGTTTTTTCAAGTAAAGAAAAAATCACGCGTTAGTTTGTGTTAGAAAAAGTTTCAATTTTACCTAGATTTTTTAAGAGAGACAGTAAATGTCGTTAAAAAGTAAATTTTCCCAAATAATGAAAAATCAATATTTTGTCAATTAACTTTGACGAATATCATCAACTATTCCTACGAAAAAACGTTATTAACTAGATTATAGAACATTAAATAGCATCTTCACGTTTAAAAGTTCCTAAGATATAGTTGATCATCAACAAAAAGTTTTTTCGAAACATTTTGGCGAATATCTTGGAAAATGCAACTCCTACTTTCATTACATAATTATTATTATTGAGAAGTAATAGACATCTTTCCGGTGTTAGTAGTAGCTTTCATAGTATTTGCCGAAACAAATTCACAAAAATATTGATTTTTTGTTATTTAGAAAAAAATGTGTTTTTTCGATAAATTGTATCTCGGGAAATATTTAATTCAGGTTCAAATGAAAAATCAAGTTTTAGTAATGTTCTTTTATTTCCATGTCCACATTATGTATTTATTGGGCACATAATAAATATTAAAAAACAC
>NW_027110416.1:1144900-1147348 GCF_000696795.3 Halyomorpha halys
ATTATGTATTTATTGGGCACATAATAAATATTAAAAAACACAGACGTTAGAAATTAAGTTTCTTGGTTCTAACATTTTGAGGTTATGAGGATGTAAAGAGTTGAGATATTTATGGTTTTAGAATTATATATGGGATTTGATTAAATGAAGTAGCTCTTTTATTATAATATAGTTAGTAAATAGTTTATATTGTTTTATTTATTAAGAAGGAAAAACATTCCACTCTTCGCCTGCTTCCGACCAATTTGCTCAACATGCCTAAAGAAGTGAAATACGAATATGAAATAACAACGTAAGCACACACTGGAATAAATAATGTGTTACCTGTCTTAGTACAGTATAACCTTAAAAATATGAATAATAATTGCAGACAGCGTAGTTATTACAACCTTTAGATATTTATATATCGAACCGGATTATTAAAATCGACTTTCACCAAACATGGAGTCAACGAAATCGAGATTTCAAAATATTTCATTAATTCAAATTCGCCAAGTGATGTTCTGTCAACTTTTGTCTTACGTAAGGCTGAGATGGCGGGATCTAAATGGACGATTTTATCCGATAAGAATTAGAAAGTGTTCGGAGAGCTGTTGAAATTCACGACAAAATTTCGTATGTAGGCTGCTAGACTGGTACGAAATTAAAAAAAAAAAATGATTTGTGGGTATATATTAGAGGTGCATATATGGAAAAAAGTTATCCATGTTATTAAATACATAATTTATGGACTGAAACAGTATCAGCCCTTTGGGGAAACCGAATGCTCACTATTGGGCTATTTATACTATATTTACAATGGGCTTGAACCCTTTTTCACCTACAGATTATCTCACACACAACAGTGAAGTTCCAAATTTCATATTGAAAAATAGAATCTGAAATAATTATAAAAATGAAAAAAATACGGAAATATCCACTTATATAACTTTCCTGACCGGTTTCGCTCAGTTTAAATTTAATGCAAATGTTGTTAACTAGGGTAATATTTTTACGATCAAGATTTTTGTTTTATAAACAATCTAATTATCTCTCAAAAGAGTACTAAGTGTCCGGAAGATGTATATTATACCAATAATAAAAAGAACATTACTAAAAATTTGATAGGTTTCTGTGGAAACAATAGAAGATCCTTATAAAATGTTTATTAAACACGATGTTCATTATGGAGTATTTTTACTAATGTGGGTCCAATTTAGGTTTTTTTTTTTTGGAAATTAAATTCTTCGAGGATTTCAAATATTTATTATACGTATATAAGTTACCATCAAATGTTTACTTTCTGGATATTTGCTACATAAGAAAAGTTAAAGGGCTTTAAGGAGAACACTTAACGTAAGTTTCATGAAAATTGTTAGTCATTTTGGCGCTATTGGGTACAAATAAATAAGGTTTTCAGCTGCTATGTACAATGTACCCATTGGTTCAGAGGCATGGAAGGTCGAAGCCTGACCTAAAAGAAAGAACAAAATTTGAAAATTCGTTAATTTGTAAATTTGTGGCGTAGACACACACACACACAGATGGCCGAAAATGCGACCAATTAGTTATATCAAAGGGATCCTGTAACGCATAGATCCGTTGAAAACTATACATCGAAAATTTGACCAGATTACAATATCATCACTGTACCGAGTATGTAAGAAAATAAAAACCACCATGATTATTCTTCTATAATGTAAAGGCAGCAGCCTGTGAGAAAAGAAAGTGCTGTGATAGGCGAGTCATAATATTTGTACAATGATACATTCTTAACCCAGACCCATAAAGTTTCTTCGACTTCTTTAAAATCAAAACATAGCCGAGAAGAGATGGATGACTCAGAAGCCGATAGTCCAGTTCCGACTATAATTAGAGACGACTTCCACTTCTACGATTATCCCAAGAAACCTGTTCTCGCTTTGTAGAGATGTCACTTTCGTCTTCTGATTTAGAGGGTCTGACTATTCGAGGAGCGTTAGGTGAGGTCAGAATTTGACTATCGAAATGTTTATAGTATATTTATTTAATATTACGGTTCGATTTAGGATTTTAATGACCATAAAAAATCAAGTAGGAAATTAATAATAAATTTACGCAATATGGAGTTAAAAATTTAATTATTTTCATGTCACCAGACACCTTCCTTTTATATAGTCTAAATACAAAATACACAGGGTTCAAGTGACTTTTCCTTGACCAAGGTACAGATGAGCCGAAAAAGTATTTTTTACTAAAAAAATAAATAAATATTTAAAACGAACAAGGAATGTTCATAGAAAAAGTGTAGTTGGGTATTCTGGAATCAAGGAACGAAGGCACACAAATCATGCCTTCATTGAGTTAGGGTCGAAAATACTAAATAAAATATATTATTTACCAATATATTTATATTAACCCTTCGTTGGGCGCAGTGTTGAGATACATAAAAACTCATAAAGTCCCTAAATCACCCTATTTCATCGAACC
>NW_027110416.1:1147736-1148329 GCF_000696795.3 Halyomorpha halys
AAAAAATAAATAAGTATAAAACCTTATATATAAATCAAATATATAACACTATCACGCCCTGTCATGAGATCACGAGGAGAAAAGTGTGATCACCTCTTTCACTGTCCATCACATGTGACTGCTCGCCAAGGATAGACTCAGTTGCCCCTGGATGTGTTTCAGCAATTGGCCATCAGCAGAGTTTTCGAAGGAATATCTACCTAATTGGAGGCAGCTGATCCGTCAGCGGTAATGAGCATCCTCGACATCTGAAGAATGTCCGAGATGTCACTTATTTCAGAAAGCGGGAAGAGCCACAGAAGGATCATGATGAAGAGGTCGCAATACGGTTCCTCTGACCTTAATTGGAAGGTGGAAGGTGTTGAAGGATTTATTTAAGAAAAGGTTAAGCCTGAAATAAATTATGGGATCATTAATAGCTTACATGCAATTTTTCGAAACTGAAATTTTGAACAATATAAGTCAATATATTTGTCATAAACAAAATTAAATTTATCGAATGAAAACTATATACAATTAAGAATCACAATCGATGACTCGTCCAATCGTGTTGAGGGAAAATAAAAATTAGCGGCTGTTCCAGAAGTTATAGA
>NW_027110416.1:1148769-1149521 GCF_000696795.3 Halyomorpha halys
CCGAGATGTCACTTATTTCAGAAAGCGGGAAGAGCCAAAGAAGGATCATGATGAAGAGGTCGCAATACGGTTCCTCTGACCTTAATTGGAAGGTGTTGAAGGATTTATTTATAAGGTTTATTTTAGAAAAGGTTAAGCCTAAAATAAATTATGGGATCATTAATATCTTACATGCAATTTTTCGAAACTGAAAATTTGATCTATATAAGTCAATATAATTGTCATAAACAAAATTAAATTTATCGAACCACCCTATAACAATAAATTTGGTAAAGGTACATTAGAGAATATCGTACCATATCTGTTCAATTGCTTACCAAAAGAACTAATAAATAAATCACCGAAAAAAAATAAAATAAAAAGAAATATTTAACTGGGTACTTTCTAACATCTATGATTCCCAATAATTGATTTTCATTCACCAAATGACCATATCTGCCTATATTTTATTTTAACTCCACATTATTCATTTATTATATTACAATTAGAAGTAGCAATGTATGTGTGTGCTTGGTAACAGATATTATTGGATCCTTATTTTTATCATATTCTGTATCATCTTTATTCTCATTATTATATTAATTCACTAATTGTAAATTTGCAGCTTTATTATTCACTTCAAAATCTTTTCAGTTAATTTTATTTTATTCAATTTTTTTTTAAATATTTATTTATTGCTATTTACAACTGTACATTATAATACATTTAGTAAATCTGATCTAAGTTAAATTGGAGTGTTACAGGCGTGTAGA
>NW_027110416.1:1150320-1150584 GCF_000696795.3 Halyomorpha halys
CTGCCCAAGTGTTCTGAAAGGCCAAAGCTGAGTATATAGGTCTGTTCCAACAACAACTTCTGAATATTTAGAAGTGCACGGAGCATGCGCAGTACAGGATTTGGTAAGGAAAAACACTACGCATGCTGCGTGCAGTTTCGGGCAGTCAGAAGTGGTTGTTGGAACAGACCTAGTGTTTACGTTTGGTATACAAAGGTGCGAGGGTGGGGGCAGGTGGAGATCTGGGTCAGAAGAGCTTTCAAAATGGCGCTCGTCTTATGCAAG
>NW_027110416.1:1150749-1153252 GCF_000696795.3 Halyomorpha halys
AGTCTTTTCTAATGTGTTGGAAGCTTAGACCGTTTGTCTAGTAAGTGCTGTAATAGTTGAAATCGACGTGCAGTTTCCTGCCTTTTCAGTCTGGTGTGAGGATTCCAGGTTAATCGTTTGTCCAAATGTAGTCCAAGGTAGCGGATCTGTTCGACAGGGGTAAGAGTAACATCATTAAATGAAACTGTAGGCCAGTCATTTATTCAATTTAATTTATTTTTTTTTAATAGATATTAATTTATTTTTATTTTTTTACTTTATTTTCATTTTAGTAGTTGTTAATTAAATTATCAATTGTATCACTCGAGATCAATTCATATTGCACTTCACATCTAGCTTAAAACTTGTATAGCCTCCAGAACGCGCTAATAGTCTAAACTGTAATATTTATATTTCACTTATGTCTATCATCTTTATGTGTTATTTTGGCACCGACCGATAGATAGTATTTGGTTGAAAAACAAATATTTTTTATTAAATTAATACTTTTATTCCACATCTAGGGGAGGGGGGAAGGGGCAGCTGCCCTCTTCTGCCCAAGTGTTCTGAAAGGCCAAAGCTGAGTATATAGGTCTGTTCCAACAACCACTTCTGAATATTTTGAAGTGTATGGAGCATGCGCAGTACAGGATTTGGGAGGGAAAAACACTACGCATGCTGCGTGCAGTTTCAGGCAGTCAGAAGTGGTTGTTGGAACAGAGCTAGTGTTTACGTTTGGTATACAAAGGTGCGAGGGTGGGGGCAGGTGGAGATCTGGGTCAGAAGAGCTTTCAAAATGGCGCTCGTCTTATGCAAGCCGTTGTCCTACTCCTTCGTTAAAGTCTCCCACGACTGCGGCCTCTACTACTACAGTTTCGATGGCAATTAGTTCCATGTAAATATATCATAAATGAGAAATATCGTTTAATGAATGGAAAGGATTACTTTATTTAATTCGAATTTTCTGTTTTATAATAATAATAATGATAATATATGGGAAATCAAAAGTTAAGTGCCAAAAACAAAACCTACTAAACTAATACAAATCCCTCGTTTTTTATCAAACCTTCGGGCTTGTACCTACGTAACTTGTACATAATAACCTCTGTCATGTAAAGAGTTGTAAGTGCTCGGAGGATGAAAGGGGATTCCACAGGCTCAAATAAAAACTGCTCAGCTCTTTAAAAAGTCTTATTTCGATATAATTTTTTTTTTTATCTCCTATGAAATTGGGTTTTGTCAAACATTTCCATGTTAGGTCATCGATGTTTTTTTTTTGTTTTTATCCTGGCTGGAAGTTAGTTAAAAGTACACATAAAAAAATGGGCCCATCCTTAGAGATAAAGCAAATAATAAACAACAGGAAATCCTTATCAACGGAAATGAACAAAGCTTCTATAATGTTAACTATCGAAGATCAATGGTAGCTGATTGGCACAGGACCTTGTTAGATAAGAATGGTAAGGGGCTCACGTAGGGAAAAAAAAGCAGGTCAGATCAATTCGTCAAAGTCCCCAAAGAAATGTTGAGCCTAAATACACAAAAATCCGTTATTTTTGTGAAAAATAATAAGTTTTTATAACGTATGTATTAGAACCTCATACATATTTCACCTAAATTAGGATATAATGCATCTCTTGGAGAAAAAATATCGCTTTAAAAAATGTTGATTTTTATATTTTCGCGATTACAGGGAAAACAATTTTTTTGATTTAACCTTCAAATATTTTGCAGCAAATGCCAACGAAACAGATAAATTATTTCTCCTTTATTAATAAAGAAGCTTAAGCTCCTTAAGAAAGAAGTATTTATATGATTTCTGCTTGAGATTCCGGTTGAGTGTATGTACCCTTCACTTCCGGGCAGAGAATGAGAAAGCATTTTAGTGCATCTCACCAATCCCAACGAGTTGCTTCGCGATCTTTTTCTTCAAAGATTAATTTTTACTTAAGAATTAATGACAGTATTTTCTGCAATATTTTAACATCAGAGAATAATCAAACATTTTTTTTGGAAGGAGATAGTAGATAAAGATAAACAATTGATAGTTTCTAATTAATAAACAATTGATAGCTTCTAATTAATAAACAATTAATAAACTAATTAACAATTAATAATTGTTTGAATTATTTATTAATAGCCAACGTTTCGAACCATGTTACAGGTGTAAGGCTAAAATAAAAAAAATACTGAGAAGTTAGAGCTAATTTAATAGCATAAAAGTGTAAATAAAAGAGATATAAAGCGTAGATATAAAAAGATATCCACTTAAAAAAAAAACAACATAAAAATCAATAAAAAATAGTAAAGAAGTTGAAGATTAACACCGGAAAGATATATTAGGGGTATTCATGATGTTGTGTTAAATGTTAAATGTTTTACCATGTTAAATTTTATAATTATAGGATTGTGAGTAGGCTTATTTGAAGTCATGTTAAACGTTAAATGCATAAGAGCCCCTAGAGGATTTGCTCAGCAACTTGTTTTATAAGCCTTTATGTTTATTCCTTCCAGAGCCTCATGT
>NW_027110416.1:1153302-1157246 GCF_000696795.3 Halyomorpha halys
TTTTATGAACCGGTTGAGTTTGTATGTATTTAGAAGTTCTACATATTCATTCGGTTTGTGTTTGATTTTATAATTATTTCTTCTCTCTTAGAACTTTGCAATCATAGCAGTGATAAAGCAAATCAATCTGATTTCTTATAAAGCATAATGATCTCATTACGAAGAGACGGTTTGGATATCTCAGTCGATGAAAGGTCACCCCTGAGCGACGGACCGCAAACGACTGAAAAAGGAAACGAGTTAATGTGTTTGCGCAAACAAAAACCGGTGGACTGCATCGGAATTTCCTGCCGGGGACGGACACCAGTTCATTGCCAACCAGAACCCGAATTCAATTACCATAGACATCTTCCTCCACTGAATCACTGTCCAAACATCTGTTACCCCAGGGGCTGATACTGTGTTCATATGGGCTCGTTCAGATCCGAAGGATTCAGAGACAGGATGGGTATGATATAGATCAAAAGTCGGCAACCTTTTTTTCGCTTTGAGCCGAAATTAATCAAAATAAGTGTTCCGGGTCACCCAAGAAAAAATTTGGGGGAATATCAAGTTGAAGTATTGAGTGTGAAAAATGACCGTGACACCTATTCCTGTTTGATCACTAACAAACATTGTCGCATCTACGCACAATAGGAGAAAAAAATATGATTTATTCATATATAATTTAATTTATTGTTTGAGACAGGTTTGTTTATCAATTAAAATTTAAAAAATATCAGTTGGTAGCAGAACTTCATTCTTATCAGCCCTTACGAAGCCTGCAAAGTGGGGCGAAACGTTGGTTAACAATAAATAGTTTTCTTTTATTATTTTGATACCCTTATTGACCGCCACTTGGACTATCTTCCTACAATCTACTTCATATTCTCAACTATCTTCTTCTAATACTATAAAATATCGATTGTAATATATATAACTAAATATGGTAGAATAATTTATGATTCAAAATGATTTTCTTATATAATAATTGTAGTTGTTAATCAATAGATCCTTAAAAATGGCCGCAATGGCCAAAACGAAGGAATTACAATAAAAGGTGTGAGACAATACGAATATTTTTTATAATAAAATATAATTTTTTCATAATATGTGTTCATTACGGTCACTGAAGTCCTTCTACGTTTATTATCACAACCTTGGTTTTGTGTCTGTTTGTCTGTAGTGGAATTCACGTTATTCCAATTTTAATACAATTTTGCGGATTATTTGGTTGGTACATATGTGACCAGATTCCGTCAATTACTTACCCACGCATAAACTTACTTTCTTCTTCATACCCATATTAAGAAAATGGCCAGTCCAATATGGCGCAAATTTGTGATTAATGTAAAATGAGTCCAGTGTCAATTTCATCAGGTTACATCAACTACTTTCCCTTACACGGGAAAAACGCGTAAAGTTATTTTCCTCGGCACACCTAGATTTCAAAAAAGACTTATCCGATTTGATCGCTTTGCAAATTTGATGGAAAGTTGGGGATTAGTGTTAAAACAGACTGATATTAATTTTAGCAAATCCATCCACTACTTTACACCCAGTATTACGCCGAGCTGAAGTGGCTCTAACCACCCTTCCGATGCCAGTATTTCCTAGCTTCCTTTTTATTTCAAGCAATTAGTATTCAACGCCCTCCTATATCCTAGAAAACCTGCAATTCAAATTCTCTGTCCAATAACGTACTATCAGATCCCGTTTATCTGACATCTACCCTCCACCTCACAAAATTACTGCGTTTGATAAATCATTTTTTATCAAGGTGGATATCTCTGAAACTCCATTCCCTCAAACATACGTAATTTACCAACTCTTCCATCGTTTAAATCCCTTATATTTCACTACCTTTTGCTTCACCAATCTGACCCATTATTAAAGGTGTACAGATATTTTGTAATTAACTTTTTGTTTTTATTTAGTCAGTTAGTTTTTTAGTTAATATATTTTTTCTTTGATACCAATATTTCGAAAATGGTTCGTGTTTGGTTTTTATCCTTGGCTTGTCAGGGTTAAAATTTAAACACAACTTTTTATTATAGAAGATGATAAAAAAAAATCTTTATTTGCTGCAGCTAAAAACATACGTTAGGCGTGTGGATTATAAACATTGCCTAGGCAATATTTTGTTTTCTATTAAATAATTATCTTTTTCATTTACTTTCAAATTCCATACTCAAAATTTATTCATTTAAAATTATCACCTTTCTTTTGTTAATATAATGGTTATGAATTAGTTGTTTTATGTAAGTTTTATATATAACTGAGTAGAATCGAACTATGCTATAATATATGTTTTAATTTAAAAAAAACAAAGTGTGAGCAATCATATCGCAACGAGATCACATACCAGAACTCCAGCTAGTCTATTACTTCTGCAATTCTCTACTTTCATATTGCCATGAGAAGAATTAGAGTAATAGAATAAAAAAAAAATTATGTATTCATAAATGAAAATAAAAAATTAATCGATAATTATTATTTAACTTTGGTTTACTAATTATTGGTCCTTCTGGTAGGATATATAGATCGATAGGTAAGAAGATAGATCGATTTTAATTAGTCAAATGTTTAATTTAATTTAGAAGAATGACTTCAGCCGTTCTGCTGATAAGATTTAATACTCAAAAAGCTGGCCGACAGATACATCCCGCTTAAGACTACCCGCGTAGATCTATTCACCGTTTCCTTCCAACAGTGATTAAGATTCAGGACCAGCGCCTCTACTCCTGCTGTGCCAGGACGGATTCTATTCTGACGCATTCGCAGATAAGCAGAAAGCACTAAGCGAGAGAGATATTAAGGAGAAGGAAGTAATGAAACCTTATTTAGACTGGGCTGGGATTCATTTGAATTAATTTGCAAGTATATCTCAACGCTTTAAGCCACCTTTTCAAAGTACAAAAAAAAAAAAAAAAAAAAAGGAAAAAGAAGAGGAAGCTAAGTAGTCTATTCTTTCTTATTTATGAGTTGAAACAGCCAAATTTATTCCTTTGGTGGAAAAAAATATATATGTTCACATCTAATAGATTTTTTTTTCTATCAAAGTACTAATTATATTTTAAAAAATAATTATTTAAAATAAAACACTTATTTTGGGGAAAAATAAACTGCGTTCTCTCTTAGTGATGTTTCTTTAATGTAAATTTCTGTTGATTTATACCAGCCAATTATTAATAATTATCACAGGATAAATCATCCATTTTTTTTATTATATCCCAAGTTCTCATGTACTAAGATTAAAAGGTTAGTTACGAATGAATCCCAAAAATTTTAATAAATGTAGTAATAAGACAAAACCTAGGTGAGACGATTAAGTCATAGATTTTCTGTTATCTACATGTAAAGGTATTCGCCAGTGGTCATAATTTGTTAATTTTTTATATAGAGGTATATTTTAGTTAAATTGTGGGTATATTGAAGTCAACATATCGGCGTTTTCCCTGAAACTCTGGGCGAAATGTTAGTACTAATAAGTAAATATTTACTTATTTGTGTTCTTCACTGACCGCAACCCAATCAACTTCTCCTCTATTTAAATAAATTAGTATGGTTGAAGATAGAAAAAGTAAATGTAGGTAATTAGAAGGTAGGATGAGAGTAATATAAACTAAGTTGAAAACGATATCATAAAAATATTAATGTAAAGAGTTGTATAAACTGTTTGAGAAAACATTAGATAGTATCATTTAATTCATAAACGGTCAACCATCTATACATAATAATTTTTTTTTATATAGAGTACAATACTATTTCTCTATAGGGTTCTTGATGCATTAATAGATTTCTTAATGCACAGTCCATTAATGTGATTTAATTGATTGATGAAATTTATCAGATCAAAATAAAGTTATTTCCGTTAATCATTACTTTCTGAGAGTCAAGAAATCACGTCCCGTTCTTTTTGGAATCTTATGTTATTAATATATCTGTAAATATTAATATGTAAT
>NW_027110416.1:1159168-1159746 GCF_000696795.3 Halyomorpha halys
AAATTAATCAAAATAAGTGTTCCGGGTCACCCAAGAAAAAAGTTGGGGGAATATCAAGTTGAAGTATTAAAAGTGAAAAATGATCGTGACACCTATTCCTGTTTGATCACTAATAAACATTGTCGCAGCTACGGACAATAGAGAAGAAAATTATGATTTATTTATATATAATTTAATTTATTGTGTGGGAGAGGTTTGTTTATCAATTAAAATTTAAAATATATCAGTTGGTAGCAGAACTTCATTCTTATTAGCCCTTACGAAGCCCTGTAAAGTGGGGCGAAACGTTGCCTAACAATAAATAGTTTTCTTTTATTATTTTGATACCTTTATTGACCGCCACTTGGACTATCTTCCTACAATCTACTTCATACGGTCAACTATCTTCTTCTAATACTATAAAATATCCATTGTAAAATATATAACTAAATAATCAATAGATCCTTAAAAATGGCCGCAATGTATGTTGTTCACTGAATATTACGATAATTCCACAGATGAGTGGGTATCACCCCTAGATTTTCTGTTATCTAAATTTAAATGTATTGTGGGTATATTGAAGTCAACATATCGGCGTT
>NW_027110416.1:1159871-1164161 GCF_000696795.3 Halyomorpha halys
ATAAATTATATTAGTAATAAAAGTTTTGTTTCTTTTTTGAAGTTTTAGCTATACTTAATTATATTAATGGTTTTGTAAAATGAATTTATAATTGTTTCTCCACTCTTAGAATTTTGTAATCATAACAGAGATAAGGCAAATCAATCTGATTTCTTATAAAGCATAATGATCTCATTAAGAAGAGACGGTTTGGATATCTCAGTCGATGAAAGGTCACCCCTGAGCGACGGACCGCAAACGACTGAAAAAGGAAACGAGTTAATGTGTTTGCGCAAACAAAAACCGGTGGACTGCATCGGAATTTCCTGCCGGGGACGGACACCAGTTCATTGCCAACCAGAACCCGAATTCAATTACCATAGACATCTTCCTCCACTGAATCACTGTCCAAACATCTGTTACCCCAGGGGCTGATACTGTGTTCATATGGGCTCGTTCAGATCCGAAGGATTCAGAGACAGGATGGGTATGATATAGATCAAAAGTCGGCAACCTTTTTTTCGCTTTGAGCCGAAATTAATCAAAATAAGTGTTCCGGGTCACCCAAGAAAAAATTTGGGGGAATATCAAGTTGAAGTATTGAGTGTGAAAAATGACCGTGACACCTATTCCTGTTTGATCACTAACAAACATTGTCGCATCTACGCACAATAGGAGAAAAAAATATGATTTATTCATATATAATTTAATTTATTGTTTGAGACAGGTTTGTTTATCAATTAAAATTTAAAAAATATCAGTTGGTAGCAGAACTTCATTCTTATCAGCCCTTACGAAGCCTGCAAAGTGGGGCGAAACGTTGGTTAACAATAAATAGTTTTCTTTTATTATTTTGATACCCTTATTGACCGCCACTTGGACTATCTTCCTACAATCTACTTCATATTCTCAACTATCTTCTTCTAATACTATAAAATATCGATTGTAATATATATAACTAAATATGGTAGAATAATTTATGATTCAAAATGATTTTCTTATATAATAATTGTAGTTGTTAATCAATAGATCCTTAAAAATGGCCGCAATGGCCAAAACGAAGGAATTACAATAAAAGGTGTGAGACAATACGAATATTTTTTATAATAAAATATAATTTTTTCATAATATGTGTTCATTACGGTCACTGAAGTCCTTCTACGTTTATTATCACAACCTTGGTTTTGTGTCTGTTTGTCTGTAGTGGAATTCACGTTATTCCAATTTTAATACAATTTTGCGGATTATTTGGTTGGTACATATGTGACCAGATTCCGTCAATTACTTACCCACGCATAAACTTACTTTCTTCTTCATACCCATATTAAGAAAATGGCCAGTCCAATATGGCGCAAATTTGTGATTAATGTAAAATGAGTCCAGTGTCAATTTCATCAGGTTACATCAACTACTTTCCCTTACACGGGAAAAACGCGTAAAGTTATTTTCCTCGGCACACCTAGATTTCAAAAAAGACTTATCCGATTTGATCGCTTTGCAAATTTGATGGAAAGTTGGGGATTAGTGTTAAAACAGACTGATATTAATTTTAGCAAATCCATCCACTACTTTACACCCAGTATTACGCCGAGCTGAAGTGGCTCTAACCACCCTTCCGATGCCAGTATTTCCTAGCTTCCTTTTTATTTCAAGCAATTAGTATTCAACGCCCTCCTATATCCTAGAAAACCTGCAATTCAAATTCTCTGTCCAATAACGTACTATCAGATCCCGTTTATCTGACATCTACCCTCCACCTCACAAAATTACTGCGTTTGATAAATCATTTTTTATCAAGGTGGATATCTCTGAAACTCCATTCCCTCAAACATACGTAATTTACCAACTCTTCCATCGTTTAAATCCCTTATATTTCACTACCTTTTGCTTCACCAATCTGACCCATTATTAAAGGTGTACAGATATTTTGTAATTAACTTTTTGTTTTTATTTAGTCAGTTAGTTTTTTAGTTAATATATTTTTTCTTTGATACCAATATTTCGAAAATGGTTCGTGTTTGGTTTTTATCCTTGGCTTGTCAGGGTTAAAATTTAAACACAACTTTTTATTATAGAAGATGATAAAAAAAAATCTTTATTTGCTGCAGCTAAAAACATACGTTAGGCGTGTGGATTATAAACATTGCCTAGGCAATATTTTGTTTTCTATTAAATAATTATCTTTTTCATTTACTTTCAAATTCCATACTCAAAATTTATTCATTTAAAATTATCACCTTTCTTTTGTTAATATAATGGTTATGAATTAGTTGTTTTATGTAAGTTTTATATATAACTGAGTAGAATCGAACTATGCTATAATATATGTTTTAATTTAAAAAAAACAAAGTGTGAGCAATCATATCGCAACGAGATCACATACCAGAACTCCAGCTAGTCTATTACTTCTGCAATTCTCTACTTTCATATTGCCATGAGAAGAATTAGAGTAATAGAATAAAAAAAAAATTATGTATTCATAAATGAAAATAAAAAATTAATCGATAATTATTATTTAACTTTGGTTTACTAATTATTGGTCCTTCTGGTAGGATATATAGATCGATAGGTAAGAAGATAGATCGATTTTAATTAGTCAAATGTTTAATTTAATTTAGAAGAATGACTTCAGCCGTTCTGCTGATAAGATTTAATACTCAAAAAGCTGGCCGACAGATACATCCCGCTTAAGACTACCCGCGTAGATCTATTCACCGTTTCCTTCCAACAGTGATTAAGATTCAGGACCAGCGCCTCTACTCCTGCTGTGCCAGGACGGATTCTATTCTGACGCATTCGCAGATAAGCAGAAAGCACTAAGCGAGAGAGATATTAAGGAGAAGGAAGTAATGAAACCTTATTTAGACTGGGCTGGGATTCATTTGAATTAATTTGCAAGTATATCTCAACGCTTTAAGCCACCTTTTCAAAGTACAAAAAAAAAAAAAAAAAAAAAGGAAAAAGAAGAGGAAGCTAAGTAGTCTATTCTTTCTTATTTATGAGTTGAAACAGCCAAATTTATTCCTTTGGTGGAAAAAAATATATATGTTCACATCTAATAGATTTTTTTTTCTATCAAAGTACTAATTATATTTTAAAAAATAATTATTTAAAATAAAACACTTATTTTGGGGAAAAATAAACTGCGTTCTCTCTTAGTGATGTTTCTTTAATGTAAATTTCTGTTGATTTATACCAGCCAATTATTAATAATTATCACAGGATAAATCATCCATTTTTTTTATTATATCCCAAGTTCTCATGTACTAAGATTAAAAGGTTAGTTACGAATGAATCCCAAAAATTTTAATAAATGTAGTAATAAGACAAAACCTAGGTGAGACGATTAAGTCAAGTGATCTGATTGATTTGGGTTTTGACGGATGTATGTAGACAGTTATTGGTAGTATTGTATATTGGGTTCTTTAAGCCTATATTAAGCTTTTTATATTTATTTATAAATAAATAAATGAATTCTACTATGTCTTCTACATTATCTACGATGTAACTTCAGTTTGGATCAGAGTTGCCAGACCGTACAAGACCTTTCAACAGGTAAATTTTTGGCAAATTATTCCATTCCGAATAAACAATTAAATTGTTCTCCTCATGGAAATACGCCACTAATAAGAGACCGTTAAAAAAATATATATATATACAATATCTTAAAACGTTTGTTAAAACATAGTTTCAGTGGTTTCACCATTAATTTGAATGCAATGCCAATACCTTTTTACTTCTTCTATATACTAAACATCCAGCTTGATATGTTAATTTATCAATTATTGAAATTAATATATATTCCAAGAAAGTTATTTATTTAATTTTGTATCAGAAAATTATTAGTATAGAAATTGAATGACTTATCTAGACGATACTGAGCGAATGCCTCTATAAATGCAGGGGAGTCTTACCTGAAACATAAATAAAAAAATTTTTTTTAACATTTTTAAGAATTGGTAAAATATTAATAAACATAATAACATGTATTATTAATTATACTCCATACGTAAAATAACTTTATTTTTTAAATTTAGCCTCTATTATAAAAATAACAACATAACCGTAATAATTTAGGCAATTTTCAAAAGTGGAATCGATGTATTGTATCAATTTCAATTATCACAATATAAAAATAGTTAGACTTGATTTATCCTTCCGAAAAAACAATTTTTTATTGTAAGGTGTAGATAGTTGACCGTAGATTTATGATTGGAGAAGTTTGTCGGGAGGTGCGGTCAGCAAAGAACAACATAAATAAACAAAACCATATTTATTTATTTTATGCCGACGTTTCGACCTGAGTTTCAG
>NW_027110416.1:1169566-1172906 GCF_000696795.3 Halyomorpha halys
ACTCAGGTCGAAACGTCGGCATAAAATAAATAAATATGGTTTTGTTTATTTATGTTGTTCTTTGCTGACCGCACCCCCCGACAAAGTTCTCCAATCATATTTTTTATTGATTTTTTTATGAAGTATATAACTTCCCTCAATTATTGACCTAGGTCAGTTATACCCAACCCATAAAAGCCTGTGAACCAATAAGCTGGAAGGAAGTTTAAGTAGAGCCCACTCCCATTCCTGTCCTGAGGCAAAGGGAGTTCCCCATGGAAATTATTTTCCTTTAATTGACTATGGGCTTGTGCCCCCTAGTTTTGATCCCGTGTACGCCCTTGATTTTAAGTCAATTTTAAAAAAGACATATAATGCTGGATAAACCAAAAACCATAAAATAAAATTTAATGATTATTTACTTTCATTTCTCCAAAAAAGTTGGAAACAATTACTACTTGAACAGACTGTACGTCTATATAAGTCAGTTTATAATATCAACCACTTTTCAAGAGAGAAAATTTCTTTCCCTTCACAATTACTTCTTTCCCGTTTTAGTTAAAGTTTAGATTATAATACAAGACATTTTTTTGCAGTAGTTCACACCATGTTTACTTCTTCTAGCTCATAAATATCGATATTCAATACGTCTTGTTCACAACCGAATCACTCAAGGATCCTTGTATTTTTTGTCGACCATGAAACTCTCTGATAATCTATTATTGGATATGGGATATATAAAATTAGAATACATATTACAAAATAACGCGCTTTGCCCCGTGGCTACTAACTCTAAGGTCCCGAGTTCGAATCCGGCTGGACAGAAAATTATTTTCTGTTACACTGTAGACGTGGGTCAACTCCTGTGGGTTCTGGAGCACTCCTGGGGTCGTCCCAGTCTCTTAAATTGGGGAAAAATCGAGCGTGATTCTGACCAAATCACCTCCTTACACAACCGTTGCTCTAGTAACAGTACTTCTTTACAAAGTACTGAACCCCTGACTCTTCATCGGTTGTAGCGGTAGAGATTTTTTTTTTTTAATTACAAAATACAATTATTGGATATTATAAATTTATAGCATCATTCGACTTTATCCGAGCCAGAAACTCTATAAATGAAGCATTTATTTCAAATTTCTTTAATTTTAATTTTTTACTTCATATATTTTAAATTATTACTTCGCTACAATTGTTTGAGGGGGGATATAAACTTTCTTAATTGATAAATCATATCTAATTTTTATATTAAAAATACAACTAATTCTCATATATTTCTATATCTATTAAAGTCCTAATTTTCCCATAGGTTTAATTCTGAGGTTCGACACTTATCCCTTGATCTACTCTTATAAGTATAACGTTCCATGTATGTCATTCCATGTATTACTTCCAATCTCCTCTTGAATTTTTCCTTAGAGGGAAAAATCCGCAGTTGAATGGGATGGTAATTTATTTTTAAAAGGTTTGTACAGTCAGGTTGGGAGTGCGGGTAGCCTCGGAGTAAGGCCTGTGGCTACTAGCTCCAAGTTTAAGTTTAACTCCAACCCGAGTTCGGATCCGGCAGGGCAGACAATTATTTTCTATTCCACTGTAGCCATGAGTCAACTCCTGTGGGTTCTGGAGCACTGCTCGGGTCCACCCAGCCTCCTAAATTGGATTAAAATATGTCGGTCGAGAGTGACTCTGACCAAATCATCTCCTTGCACAACCGTTGGTCTAGTATAATTACTGAAACCCTGACCCTTCATGGGTTGTAGTTAGGGTACAGATTAATTTAATTTAATTTTGTACAGTCTGGTCAAGAAAGTAATTTCCCCCTCCTTCTTTTCGAGGAGCGGAAGTAACTAATAATCTAAAATTTCTAATAAAGTGAAATTGGTAAAAAATGAACCTAACCTCTTAGATACAGATAAGTGTTTTTAACAGCATAATCATAATGGATTATATAATGAATAACAGTTTTTATGTAATATCACTATTGGTATACGGACTTTTTTAAGTTTTACCAAGGTGTATTATGCACTTTAACTACAATAAACATAAAACAACATGAATTCGAAATTGGGGAACTGAAAAACGAAAAGGGAAAACAACAAAAAAAAAAAAATACTATATTCCCGTGAGATAGGTTGAAAATGGAACAGCTAGTAACTTTTGGCGACATCCGCCTTCCCAGGAGTTTACTCCACTGACCGGGTTATATTTGCCAGTTCTCAATTTCCAAATGTCATTCATTATGTATGCTTATGTATTATGCTTCCTATAGTGGGCTATATATGTTCGTAAAATGTTTCGTAGCTCCTAAAGACTTTCAAGAATTCTTATAGTTTGAATTCCTCTTTAGTATTATATGGTACAAGAGCCCAAGAGGAGAACAAAGGCAGTTATCTCACCCCAAGTTTTGATTACTTTGATGAAAACTATGTATAATTAATAGCCAAAACTGATGAGTCTGCCAAGTATAGGTAGGGGCAATAAAAAATGGCGGTTGTTTCGAAGCGATAAAAAAAAAATTTTTTCATTCGGAGCACTATATCTTAAAAAGTGGGAACAACACAAGAGAATCTAAGAGAACGTCATTTAAAGAAGAGTAAATTTGCTAAAATATGATACCTAATAGAGTTATTTACGTTCAATAGTTCTCGAGATATAGCTTTTTAAAAAGCAATATTTCATAAAAATGTTGTATAGGACGTACTGAAAGATCAGTAGTTAGTGAATTTATTTTGAAAATCTATATCTCAAAAACCATTTGCGTACAGATGCCTATTAGCACTCAAATTAAAGCTAGTTTAATGAGCTATAAAGTAGTTATTGATGTTTATCTTCGTAGGAGTAGTACTTTTCATGAAATTTGCTAATATAAATTGATTTGTCGTTGTTCGGACAAATTTTTATTTGCCAAATTTATATTCATGTGTGAATATCATAAAAACTACTACCCCTACGAAGATAAGTGTCATAAGCTACATTATAGCAAGTTAAATTTCTTTTAATTTAAGTGTTGGCAGACATATGTGCGTTTTATGGATCTAGAGATATATTTTTTCAAAAATCCAATATTTTATACGAACAACTAGAAATTAACAGTTTGTGAGATTATTTGTCAAATATCATAAAAACTACATGTCCTACAAAGATAATAATTATTAACTATTTTATAGTAAATTTAACTAGCTTTAATTTTTTTTTTTTCAGATTGAAAACACATTTACGAAAATAAGAATTGTAATCTAGACTTATTGAATACATTTAGAAAGCCAAAGATTTTAGAAGAAAAAAAAATTAACATATAAATTACTAGAAAATGATAAAAAATGCATTGATGAAACAGGAGTTCTAACACGCATGCATAGTTTTT
>NW_027110416.1:1174279-1177094 GCF_000696795.3 Halyomorpha halys
AGCTCCATGGAGGAACTCAGTGTTGATATCAAGGACTTAGCAGAAGGTATAATCCTGGACTCATCCACCATCACATGGTAACTAATAAGGATGGTGGTGTCACGGTGGAGAGCATGCATACATTGCAAATTTTATTTCTACATTGTTTTGTATACATATATAATTTTATATTCATTACTTTTTTTGGAGAAAAATAGTCCATAGAAAATTTAATAGTCATTAATAAAATAATTGTTATTTTAATGAACACAAAGATACGAGCCCAGTCCTTAAACTATTATTTTATTATTTATGTTTAATTTGAATTCTTGTTTGAGATTAATTTATTTATCAACTATAATAAAAAGTATCCATTAAGTCTTAACTTTTTCATTTTCTTATTATTCCCCTACGTTTTGGCCCTTCCAGCTCTTCTCAAGGATAACTTATACTATTGTAGGAAGATAGTCCGGGTGGCGGTCAATAAAGATATGAAAATAGTAAAAAAAAACTATTTATTATTAACCAATGTTTCGCCCCACTTATCAGCCCTGACGAAGCCCTCCGAAGTAGGACGAAACGTTGTTGAACTATAAATAGTTTTCTTTTACTATTTTGTTACCTTTATTGACCACTACCTGTACAATCTACCTCCAATCTACTTCATACGGACAACTATCTTCATCCAATTAATTTTTTTTCTTTCAATACACATATTTATTGCTTTAATATCTATCATTACTTCTATATTACTTATATATTTATCGAACCTTTTTATTATATTTGGTATCTTTTTACAATTACAATTAGGCCTAATATATATTTTTTTGTATGCATGTGTTAGGGTGCTTTTTTGAATTTGAATAGATTATTGTGGACGGCCAAGTAGGGTTATATATACGTGTATTTTTTTAATGTATTTAAAATGTTTATATAAGTTTTATACTTTTAACTTTAATTTTGCTTTATGTTTGATGAAAAAAAGAGAGTAAGTTTTAAAATTGAAATAATGGAAAAATAAAACACACATATAAAGAACAGTAAAAAGGTAGAAAAAAAAATTAAAATATGTAAGGGAAAATATAATTTAAAAAATCATGTATAACTGTAGTACATAATTCAAAATTTTTATAATGTGATAACTTATAAAATTTTATGCCGAGTATAAGGCAGTCCAGTGAACTTGGCCAGCACAACATTTTTAATAGTGTTTTTCTCTCTAGTAAAAATTTATATTCAAAATTATTTTGTTATCACCTTATCTTCAAAACAATGCCTTTCACCCAGACGATTTTCCACTCGTTTTCCTTCAACTTTTCTTCTTCCCTAACGTAGATGAAAAAAATTACCAATCTCTTGCGATCTCTCTGTCAAAAAGAGAAAGAAGTTTCTGCGAAAAAAAAGTGACCTGGTAGGCTTGGACTGGGATAGGCCACCGACTGCGCACACGTAGACACGATACCATCCATGACTGTACGAAAGTGAGTTGTGATCTACAGGTTGTGAGTGCAGTTGATGAAAGGCTTTTATA
This sequence comes from Halyomorpha halys, assembly GCF_000696795.3. Lineage (NCBI taxonomy): Eukaryota > Metazoa > Arthropoda > Insecta > Hemiptera > Pentatomidae > Halyomorpha > Halyomorpha halys. Next base: position 1,175,790 of record NW_027110416.1, read on the forward strand.
TGTTGCTTGCTTACACAGCAGTTCGGAGGGAGGCCTTTGGAAAACTATAGTGACATAAACTGTGACTAGTCAGCAGTTCTTTTACTGCTTGCCATGCTGGGCATTTTGATGAAAAGGCGAGGCTTACAAAACTTACCAAACGTCAGTCCTCTATTCAAACAGTCGGACAGCTTACTTCATTAAGAAGAGAAGCATTCGGAGCAATATCGAACAGTAGTATGTATTACCAAAATTAGGAATTCCAAACCCAAAAAACATTCTCGCCGTCTGTGAGGATCAGGAGGCGGCACCCCCGATAATGGTTATTTAAAAAATTAAGTAAAAATTAATTTAAAATTTGTGAAACAAAAATATGAAAATAAAAAAAAAATCATTTCATACTAAATAATATAAAACAACTTTATCATACTCTGACAGTGTAGCCCAATTTATTCATTTATATGTTTTTTTAAATTATTTAATTTTTAAACTGTTCTACTGCTGTGATTGTCTTTTTTTCTGTTTTGCTTATGCGTTGCTATCTATTGATGATTTCTGTAAATTTGATCAATAGATCAAACGGTTGTTGCAGATCACTGAAGAGGAGAGAAAACAAATATATATAGGAAAGAAAAATGTATTTGAAGTGTATTTTATTTAGTGTATTGATGATTATTATTTGAAAAATGAAAAATATTAATGTATATGTATATATAGTTGACCGTAAAGATTAAAATATATGAAGATGGTCAGGGTTGCGATCAAAAAAAGAACAAATAGTTTAAAACTATTTTAATGTCCGACGTTTCGCCCCACTTTGCAGGGGTTCATCAGGGCTGAAAAGATAAAAAAAAAAGAAAAAAAAAAAAGAAAACTGAGAATATTACAACAATAAGATACAATAAGGTAATTTAAGCTAAGATAAAATAAAGTGATAAGAAATTACATATAAATAAAAGGAAGGAAGACATAAAATAGTATCAGTAAAAATAAACTAGAATAAACAATGATAAGAATAAAAAAATACGTAACAATGGCAAGAGTAAAAATTTTTTTTTAAAAATACGTAAAATATATAGTTAAAAAAGTACAAGAGATGTACATAAAACAAAAACAATACGGAAAAAAAAAGAAGAACTAGAAGAAAGTAGAGATTAAATAAACGTCTAAAATACTGATACTATTTTATATCTTCCTTCCTTTTATTTATATGTAATTTTTTATCACTTTATTTTTATCGTAGCTTAAATTACCTTATTGTATCTTATTGTTGTAATATTCTCAGTTATCTTTTTTATTGTATCTTTTTAGCCCTGATGAAGCCCT
>NW_027110416.1:1177144-1182427 GCF_000696795.3 Halyomorpha halys
CTACTTTTGTACTAATTTGAATTTTATTAATACACTTGTAAAATTTGAATTTTATTAATACACTTGTAAAATTTGAATTTTAATCTTCCGCCATGGGGTCAGGTGACCAGTGGTTAAGGTAGGTTCGAGGCTAGGGTCCAAAGTCCAAGGTCACGTGGTTAAGGCTGGTTCGAGGCTAGGGTCCAAAGTCCAAAAAGGCTCATTTACTGTTCCAGAACCGGCCTTTTATCCCTACTGGTAATTTAAGCTAGGATAAAAATAAAGTGATAAGAAATTACATATAAATAAAAGGTAGGAAGACATAAAATACTATCAGTAAAAATAAACTTGAATAAACAATGATAAGAATAAAAAATAAGTAAAAATGGCAAGAGTAAAATTTTTTTTTTTAAATACGTAAAATATACAGTTAAATAAGTAAAGGAGATGTACATAAAACAAAAACAATACGGAAAAAAATAAAGAAGAAGAAAGTAGAGATTCAATAAACGTCTAAAATACTGATACTATTTTATGTCTTCCTTCCTTTTATTTATATGTAATTTTTTATCACTTTATTTTTACATAATATTGATCTTAGCTTAAATTACCTTATTGTATCTTATTGTTGTAATATTCTCAGTTATCTTTTTTTTTGTATCTTTTTAGCCCTGATGAAGCCCTGCAAAGTGACCGCAACCCTGACCATCTTCTTATTATATATATATATATATATGTATTATGTAGTGTATATATTTCTAATTGATGGGTACGCTGTGTGTTATAGGAACCCAATGTATTTGGGCAGCATGGCCAAATAAAGCATTTCTCGTTATGAATATTGTACATAAAGTAATGATGAATATTTAAGTAAAAAGGTATTTAATTAGGGTCAACAAATGACTAGTGTTTAAGACCAGGATTTTTTGCCCTCACGAAGGGCAGTAGTTCTGGACGAAATGTTGGCCTTTTAGTTTAGATGGTTGGATTTGATCCTCGTTAATACAGCAGTTTTAATAGAAAAGAATTGTTGTATTTAGTTAGCTCTAATAATGGTCGTGTATTGATAGATGGCTCTATTATTTAAACATTAGCAGAAAAAAAGACAAGTGTTCATGTAAATAATTATTATAAGTAAAAAGTAGTTCAAACTGTACAATTTTAAACACTTTGTTTTCATTAATTATTATTAAAGTATACTACCATTATTAAGTAATCTTGTTAGAAAATTATATTATAGTTTATGAAAAACAATAAACTTTTATTATTATAATGTAGTAGTAAGTCGCCATTTTATAAGAACTTAATTCATTAGGGGTATTCATGAAGTTGTGTTAGATGTAAAATGTTTTATCATGTTAAATCTTATAAGTATAGGATTGTGAGCAGACTTATTTAAAGTCATGTTAAATGGTAAATGCATAAGAGCTCCTAGCGGATTTTCTGAGCAACTTGTTTAGTAACCTTTCCTTCCAAAATTTCATGTTATTGTTTATTTCTAAGTTTTGATTAAAGTAATTTATTACAACATGCCTAAATTAAATGAAAAGTGGAAGTGGTGTGAAAGTTTGGCTACTGAGTGCCTTGTCGATCTTCTAACTTGTGAGGAACAGGATCAAGATGAGCTAATTGAAAACTGTCATTACATTATTATTATTGCCATCCATAGCTTTATTAGTTATAAAATCATCCAAAACAATACTAAAACAAAAAAAACACAAACTACGAGCAAGTAACCTTACACAACCAACAAAATGATGACTAGCGCAGCTGGTCTGTTGCGAGATACCATTCTCCATTTAACAGATCTAGTAACAGACTCTCGATCATGTTGTATGATATACCGTTTTACAATGCTAAAAGAAGGAAATATTTCTCCATTTAATATGTTAAACTAAAAAGCATTGGCGGCCCTGAGCCAAAATTGAGTAGCTCCAATTTTTCTAGTTTTTGGTTGAATGAAAAAAGAAATATTCAAAAATTCCAACTTATGTAAACAAAATTGTTTTTGATCAATTTCGTAAATTATTCCTACATATCTATAGTTGTGCTAAGTACATTGCCACTAATGTCACGAAAATTAGAAATTTTCTATCAATTTCCTCAAAATAGAAAGAACTTTTGAGACATTTTCTCCAATTATATTAAAGTTTTGTTAGAGGAAACGTACTTTGTACAACTGTGAAGCAAGCCAAGTTTGATTTTTAGAACTATCTCTTTTTTTTTGCACTAAAAATATATAAAATTTTTTTTTTGATTCAAGCCCCAGGCATCTTAAATGATTGTAGCTAATTGCTCTTAACATACGATATATTTTTAAGTCACACTTGTAGTTCAGTTTACTCGAGATAAGTTCCGGGAATCGAACTTATCCCAATAAGAGAGAAAGAGGGACTTAACACTTAGTCTTTACTTTATTATGTCCTTCTTGGATTCTTTCCAACAAGTTCTAGAAGAGAACAACTTTTCCGACGGTGTGGGTGTACTTACCGCAATCGGAAACTTGTGTTTTTCTCCTTTGCGAAGGCAATTGCGGTTTTATTCTTGTACTTTTTATGTAATCCAACCACCATCAATTCCATCATGATTTACAAAAAAAACATCCTTCGATCGAGAATCTAGCTTGATTCTACTCTGAAGAATTTTAATTTGTCTAAAAAAAAAAAAAAAACATTCCGAGTTTATAGCACTTTCGGAATAGAGAGTATATAATGGGCTATTGGAACATAAATTTCTATTAATAACTTCTAGTATATATTGGTTTGATATTATTATTATGGCTATTAGTGAATTTTTTGAATAGTGCTTGGTAATATTCCTAAAGTAAGACTATGTTTTGTGTTTTACAAAGTTGTGATATATGTGAAGACGTAAAACTTTCTGTTTATTATGTTTTTTATTTATATACATGTTTCTCTAATGAGGTGTAGATAGTTGACCGTAGATTACTAATTGGAGAAGATGGTTGGGGGGGGGTTCGGTCAGCAAAGAACAACGTAATTAAACAAAAAAAATATTTATTATTGCCGATGTTACGACCTGACTTTCAGGTTTTCATCAGGGCCAGAGAACAAAAGAGATAACAACCATCATTTAGAGAAACATAAAATTGAAAAGAAATAGTATACAAACAAATTTGGAATTATACAAAATATTGAATTGAATAATAAATAATAAAAAATTGATAATTGATAATTGAATAATAAAAAAAAAAATGATTGATAATCATGGAATAAGACTGTAACAAATTGATAACAGTGAAAGATGAAATATAATATAAGACATGCATTATACATATCTTCTTTCCTACATAATATTATATTTCATCTTTCACTGTTATCAATCTGCTACCATCTTATTCCATGATTATCAATCAATTATTTTTTATTATTCAAATATCAATTATCAATTTTTTATTATTTATTATTCAATTCAATACTTTGTATACTATTTCTTTTCAATTTTATGTTCCTCTAAATGATGGTTGTTATCTCTTTTGTTCTATAGCCCTAATGAAGACCTGAAACTCAGGTCGAAACGTCGGCATAAATATATAATTTTTTTAAAATGTTTTTCTTTGCTGACCGCACCCCCCGACCATCTTCTCCAATTAATTATATGTTTTTTATTGGTTGTTTTCGGGAAATTTGTTTTCGGTTAGTTTAGAAAATAATGTCGATGGATAGCGAGAATATAGACTGTTTTTTTTCTGTTTTACATATTTTAGAACTTTTGAAATCGGTATGAGTCTTCTTCTAAAAAATTTATTTTTCAGTGTAGATGACGGTAAAAGTAGTATAAGTCATAACTTTAAAATGTTATCAGATTTGTACAGGTTCTTTAGACAAATATATATATTTTCTACCTTTTTAATAAGTAGAAATACGTAGGTTCCTGAGTGACCAAGATAATTACTCTGCTTTCAGTAACTATGTCAGTAGTGACAACCAGTTACAGATGAGTAGCCAGTGACTCGTTGAGAATCTGTTCCTAGAAGTGGCAAAGACCGCTATGTCTGTCCACGGAACTAGTTAGAGGGAAGACTTCTTTAGGCTTCAATGATTAGTTGAAGGATCGTGAAGTCTTGACGACCTGGAAACGGTAAGAGATGAACATGGGTGCATTCTTGGAGTTAGACACTAACGAGTTAACCCTTTCACAGTGTTGTAAAATTACGAATTCTTATCCAAAAAATACCTAGTTTTTTTCATGTTCGGAAATACTTTGGCATGTAATAAAAAATATAAAACACCGAATATTAGTAATTAGTCCGTGTATGAGAGATTTTAAATCATGATCACTATGTATTTATTGACGAGTCACCAATATTACTACTATCCATGTTAGATAACAAAAACACAATTTTATATAACTTTTAAAAAACGATTTTTAGATCTGAAGAAGCACTAAACTTTGGTACAAAGGTTGTGTGAGTGGTTTCATATTGTATATATATTTTTAAATTAAATCAAAAAACTAAAAAAATTGGAAGCTTTAGCTGTTCAAAACATAATGTAATGGATGAACCAAATAAAGAGAACAAAAGAAGCTGGACTGACCTTGAGAGAGCAGTAGATCACGAACAGAGTTTACGCACGACTGTCTGTCATTTAATGGTTATGTCTCACCTTCTATCTTCCAGAGAATGATATTTACCACTTCTATTTCTTCATCATATGAAGCTGTCATAGTATCTTATATTAGAAAGTTACTCAAGAATATTCATTTATCAATGAGTACTTTATCTATTTATTAAAATAAATGATAAATACGATGCAGTACTTTGTAAGTAAATACTACTATTGTGATAAATTTATAGATATATTTACTAAATATTCCTCTCAAAGACCGATCAAAATGCTAACAACTACGGAAAAGAGAATGTACCTCAAGAATCGTGTCCTGGAATAGAAAGTAAGTTTCGGTTTGTTAAAGTTCATGGATAGAAGTGAGTAATAAACCCAACAACAGGGCCGCAAAAGCTGTTATACTCTCGAAAACGCTTCGGACAAGGGAAGGTGTTCTTTTGCACATCGTTATCGCATCGGAAACGGCACGAAACAAAGCGAAATTATCGGCTATTCGAGGAGGGCGATGAACCCTAATAACAGAGGAGGGTTGACTAAGGACTCGTTATATCGACAGCCCTACTAATATCGATAATTTATTGGCCGGTTTATCGATTACACGACGTGGAGGGGAAGTCAAGGGGGGACGGAGTGGGTGAGGGAAACAGATGGTAATAGCCACATGACACATCTTCATTATCACGGTTAATTGTCCACGCATATGTTAATTTTGTTA
>NW_027110416.1:1184199-1187796 GCF_000696795.3 Halyomorpha halys
ATATACCAAATTTTGTAGATTAATACATTATTATTTATACTTTTATTAATTGATAAATTGTCCAATATCCCAAGGAACTTTTATTTTGACGATTAACAACAAAGTAGAGGAAATATCTTATTGAGGGAGGCAGTGGACTGGCAGATGTTGGCTTTAGCTCAAATAGATTGGAAATTCATTAGTAATGACTACTGCTGCTCTCTACCAGCCACGTCCGTCAGTGTCAGTTCCTCTTCTCGAGAGGTTACCGGGCCAAACCTCTTAATATAGATTTCCGAAATCATATAATTTCGGAAATTAGTAATCGTGTATTATATCAGTATTCAGTTGAAAAACATTTAGATATTAATAAAAAAGAAGCGAATATGAATAAAATGACCGAAAAAAAGAAATTGATAATTTATCAGGAATTAATAAAAGTAAAAATAAATAATGATATGTTAATTAACAAAATTGGTTTATATAAATATTTCTTTCTGTGTTATATTTATTTTTTCACGTTTACTTAATTAATTAACGTAAATATAAAATGATCAAATAATAAACAACAATTTTATTACATTATTAACTAATTCTGAATTACAGAATACATCTGAATTACAGTTACATAATTTGACCAACGAGTAGTACAATTAAATGAATAGTTGTATGATTTGTTAAATAGGAGGGGAGGGAGTACCATACCTCTCTCGTCTTAATTATTTTTATTTTTTTTTTTAATAGTTTTTCAGGTTTTAAATATAGATTTTGTGTATTATTTTAATTACTAGGACAAAACCCACTTTATGTCTCTAGGCGATAACAGAGATAGATAAATAAATAAACAAAAAAATTATTTAAAAAATAGTTTTACGTTGCAAAATAAGCTTGGCACGGACTTTTCAAGTTCGCCAGTACTAAGTAAGATTCCTTGAGAACTGTAGCAAAGGAGCAAGTCGCTATTCCCGTTACTTTCCAACAGTTCATTATAATGCACCACAACTTTCTTTTTGCTCTATCTCAGCAATCTGTGTAAAGTACGTTGAGTAAGAACCGTTTACAATAAAGATTATTAGACATATTTAGAATTTTTTTCTCATACAATACTTTTTATCGTAAAATTATTAGAAATTAAAAGGAAGATAAAAAATATTTATTATAAACCGTTTCGCCCAACGTTAAAGGGCTTCATCAGGGCTAAAAAAAGGTAAAGATTGGCCTGATGGGCCTTACATGGTTGATATAACTTATATTATATATATTTTTTAACAGATAAAGACACTTAAATGATCCAAACATGAATGAAAACTTAAAAAGATGTACAGTGGAACGTAAAAATTAAATTAGAATAATAAATAACAGTTGCCATTAATTTTCTAAAGCCTTTTATTATTCTTATATTATTTTTGTTTATTAAAAAAAAGCCTTTTATTATTTTATTATTCTTTCACTGTACATCTTTTTAATTTTTCATTTACATCTTTAATTTACGTTTATCATTGATCATGATCATTTAACTTTTTATATATGTAATTTTTATTGTATATATAATTTTTTGATCATGTAATTTTTTAGCCCTGATGAAGCCCTGCAAGGTGGGACGAAACGTTGGCTCAATATAAATATTTCCACGACTATTTGATTTTTTCTTTGAACGAACCCGTTCAATTTTTCGTTTTGATTTTACACATCGCTGATTGAGATCTTCCAATTATTAAAAATGTATTCACAACCTCCGCACTGCTTATTGCAGTTTAAAGACAGTGTTTATACGTATTCGAGACTTATCTCTTTCGAAAATTTGAATGAAATTATCACGTTCAGAGAATATTATGGAATTTTGACTACTATTTTAATTGATATTAAAGTCAATTTTTCTAATAAGTAAAAACAATTTTAATTCATCCAATACAATGCCTTTTCGTCTTAGATAAAAAATCATTATAGTAACTTTTTTTTTATTTAACGTAATTTACAACTGTACAAAATAATACAATAGGTAAATATGTAGTATGTTCCATATACACTTGAAAATCTTGAGAAATCCACCCATTGGTGGTACTTCAAGCATTAGTTTAAATTAGAAGGTCCCGTGTCCATCTTCTCTTCAGACGCCCCGGAGGATTATCAGGGATTGTTAAGGATGAAAGATTAAGAATTAATGGGTTGGGAAGGGCAAGGAATTTGAAATGAGAAGACGCATATCTGTTTTGGGCCAAATCTGCAACGAATGGGTTGTTAAGGTCTTTGTGGATGAATTTATTTGTAACGTAATGAGGAGCATCAAGGATTTTGGATTGTAAGGATTGGATGCGGGAGGAATTTGATGGTTTGGTGGAGCCCCAGAGCTCAATTCCATATGTCCAAATTGGTCTGATTATTATAGTGTATTCTAATTGTTTGTACTGAATCGGAAGTTTAGAGCGTTTGTCAAGTATCTGTTGTAGCAATCGGAATCTACGAGCAGTTTCTTGTCGTTTCAGTCTTGTGTGTGGATTCCAAGTAAGTCTCTTGTCAAGATGGGGTCTTTCAGAACTTTACAATTCTTTTTAAAATCTGGTGCGGTGTGCACATCACACAACTTTCACTTAAAAATCTGCTTTCGACCCAAGTATCGTGTAGATTAGTGGGCTCGTGTTTAAGTTAATACTATTTTTGTGGTTTTCGAAAAAAAAAAAAATCTTAAAAAACTTTTAAGGGTGAAAATTATGATAAGTAGCCGTCATGGAATTGGGAAAGTACGGATCTTAGGTTGGTTCGTATCAGGTGTATCTTTTTTTCTTTCTTCTGCTTTTGTTATTTATAAAGTTCTGTAATATTTTGTATTTTTACGTTGTTTATTGTTACTAACAATCATAATTGGTTATTTTTTTGAAATAAACAAAATTCAAGTTACTTTAGAGGAGGAGTTTTTAAAAATTCATTATTTAAGCCCTGTTAAACTATTTCAATGGGGATATCCTGTAATAAAGAGCACTAAATTTCTAAAATTTCTAATTGATTCACTGAGTTTAATCAAAATCGTTACATCCGTTTCGGAAAAAATAGAAAAAAAAAAATAATGTGAAAAATCGATTCAATAAAGTGGCACTTACTTGGTTAGTCGATATTATCGAAAAAGTTATCACATCCCAGGTGATTCCGATGAAATGTGAATACAAATTTTTTCGCGCTCACAAAACTTCTCCTTACTATATATTCCATATATAGGTAAGTGAAAGTAAAAATTCAGTACAATGATATGTCATAACTTATGGCAGTGAAAAGCATTTCGGCCAAATTGGACATTCCGTATGTATTCGTCACTATTAGCAAGAGGTGTTGTATTGTTGTGTGGCCACAATGTTGTTTTCTTTTGTCGAATTGATTGGACGAAATATAACAATCAAAGAAGGGTAATTGTTGCAACCACTAATTGTTTCGTTGTGGACAAGCTTGGTCCAATCGCCCATGAAATAGGGATTGTGACATAGATTGCTGACTAACAATAGTCGATGTCCTAAAGAAAAAATCGATTCTAAGACCATTTTAAGACCTCAGGTGAAGATGGACATGAAGGTTGAATATAAGATGAGTAAGATTGCGTTTAATTGTTTATTTTAATCGTTTTTAAATTTT
>NW_027110416.1:1188090-1198587 GCF_000696795.3 Halyomorpha halys
AAGTTAAGGGAATGCTGATAAAACATGTGCGCTATCACTATATAATGATCCATTAATTATATCCCAAAATCCAGATTCCCAAAACACGACCCTTGAAGAATGGAGTCATAACTGGAGAATTAAAATAAATTTCATTAAACACTATAGAATCACTTTTATCCGTTTTTCGTGAACGTATGACAGATCTTTTAATAATATTTCTCTTATCTCTAGGACTAGACCTGAACAAACTACTAACTGCAGGAAACTGCTCCTAGATTCCAACTATTACAACACTTATAACTTTTAATTTTATTTTACTCACCCTTCTATTAATTTTATTATTTCAAATAACACATAGATGTCCTTTTTTTGCCTGAAGGGTATTTTAAGGAACGTTGTGGGATCTGCTGTGTGCAGGGGAGCACTGTGGCGCTTACTCGAGTGGAACAAAAATTAAGAAAAATGTAATTAATTATAAAAGACTTATTTAAATGACCGTAACGAGGACTATATAGGGTTCCACTAAACCATCGAATTCCTCTCGTATATAATTCTTACAACCCACAATCCTTCGTTAAATCCTTAGTGCTCCTTACTTTGACAATAATAAAATCATCCACAAGTTCCTCAACGTTCCATATGTTGCCGATTTGACCAGAACTAGATATCAATCCTTCTATGATAAAGTCTCCAACCACCCAAACACATTTGTTTCTAATGAATTTAGAAACATCCTACTCCAAAAATATTGTTGGAATATTACCAATGGCTGTATTATACTATTATAATAAAACTCAGATAACATTTTTTAGTTGTATATTTATTATATATGGTTATAAATTTCGATAAATAAATAAAAAAAGTCAGGTGGCAATCCAGGATGATCCTCGGAGCTCGCCATTACTATCTGTCATTTCAGTTCAAGATTTATTTATGAAGATAAACGAAAAGCCTTAAGTGGTTTTGAAATAAATATCCCAAACAATCTATCTAAATTTTTTTTTTCAAAATTAAAGCTGTTATTTGATGTCTACTTTTATTCAATCTTTATAAAACATTAAAAACCATTTAGTAGAGATTTCACTTATACTTCTAAAAGTAAAATTATTCAGCTAATCAGTGAAATAATAGTGAGAGTGAATAGCTCAATGGTAAGGCATTGTGCTACTAACTCCAAGGACTCGGGTTCGAATCCGGCTGCGATTGACAATCATTTTGCTTCAGTGATGGCGTGAATCAGCCGTGTTAGATTGGGAACCTTTCGTAGTCAACTCAGACTCATTAAATGAGTAGGGAGAAGTAGTGCGTGCCCTACTCCATTCATTATTTTTGATTTTTTTTATATTTCTTATCTATCTACTTTTACATTTGTAATTATTTCGGTTTTCACTAACTGTCTAATACCTTTTTTATAATTTTTGTTTATTTGTACTTCTCACTGTACTTTTTGATTTGATAATATTTGATTTAATTTGTTCCTTCTAATATAAATTTTCACATAATCATATTATATGTAACCTTAGTTTACTTTTATTTCATGTTATACGTTCCCTTCCTTTGTTACAATATTTTAGTTGTTTGTATCTTTTTTAGCCATGATGAAGCCCTGCAAAGTGAGGCGAAACCTTGGCTCATGGTTAATAGTTTTATTACTGTTTGTGTTTTTTCGACCGCACCGTGACCATCTTTCTTTTATATTTATTAATCCGGCTGTCGTAGGCAATTATTTTATTTTATTGTAGCCGTAAATGAGCCCTGTTAGTGCGGGAGATTTGCATTGTCAACTCAGCCTCATTAAGTGAGTACCCTTAATTGGGCCAAAATCTGGCGGTCAAGCGTGACTCTGAACCAATCACCTCCTTGCATAACCGGATTGTACACTTCAGACCCTTCATGGATTGTACAGATTTACTTTTAAGTAAAATAATGTGTTTACTAATCAGTGATATATTTTAATCTTAGTGTTTTACTAGGGGAAAAAGATTAATAAAATATAAATAAAGTTGTGCTCCCCAACTTCATTGGACTGCTAGTCACACAGCATACTTATTTTAGTCTAATCAGGCGATATTTTTAATCTTATGATAAATAGGCCAAGACAAGTATACAATAATAATTATAAATATTAGTAATATATAACACAAGAACATGACATTTCTTTTTTTTTTTTTTTTTTGTTTCATCTCTTTAGTTCTTTTATATTTTTATTTTTTCTCCTTCTTTTCCCCTTTTTCATGATTTGTTTCCCTTCTTTTCCATCCTTTCCCCTTTCTCTATTTTTTCTTTTCCTTTCCTTCTTTTTCCCTTTAATATTTTGGTTTCAACCCAATGTGCTTTTAACAGAATAATAGATAAAATAGTGATAGAGATATGAGAATATATATGAAAGATACTTAAGTAACAAGTATAAGTATAAAAAAAAAAAGTTTTGCATCTTAAAAGAAAACTGAACTAGTTTCGTTAAATGATAGTTGTTATATTTTACAGAACATATTCACCCCCATTCTCTAAGACCTACGACCCTGTTAATGTATTCAGAGCGGAACTACAAGAAGAGCGGACGCTACAGGACACTAAGACAAACGGTACCAAGATATAGTTGGCAGTGGGCTTAGAGGTCACAGTGTCACATAATGTAGGACACTTCCGGCCGTATTAACTTTATGGAGTATTGTCTGTATTAGTTATTGCTACGGCTGGCCCTGCGAGGGTCAGGGCGCGAATCTAAACGTATTTCATTAAAAGCGCTATTATTTATGGAGCTATTGATATGCTTGAGAAAGCAGTGAGAAGTGACAATAATATTCCAGAGGTTCATTATATATCGTAATACAATATATATTTTGGTGCCAGCATTATTTCATTATGACGGTATGGGGTAAAGTCTATTTTACATTTACTATTCTAAATTATTAAGTAATGTTTTGTTTTTGCTAAACTTGGATATCTTCTATAGTTTTCCATTCCTCACTGACAATGGCTTCTCCATTCCTTTCTGTTTTATGCCAGAATTTCGTTAACTTCACCTTTCTACATTATTTTTCGTCTTCAATTTCTCCCCCTTTACTTTCCATCAATAATTAATTTTATTCTTTTATGGAAGACTATTTAATTAAGAAATTGAATATGTAAAATTCTTCTGATTTTGTATTAATTTTTCCTCAACTTATATCCATATCAGGGTCCTTTATCCATTTTGAGGATTAACTATAATTTTAATATTTTACTTTTATCTAGAAAAATAATATTCTTATATATTACTATTTAAACATAATGCGGCTTTAACATATTACATTTTTTTAAAACTACCTTTTTTTATACATAATAAATTTCTTTTTTCTAGTCTTCTTGTTACTTACATTCATATTATTTATATTTGATAATATTACTGATGTGAAAATCTACGGTCCATAAAGGGTCATGGGTTCAGCACTTTTTGTAGGAGGAATCACCTCCTTGTAATACCGTTGTTCATTATTTTTTATATTTTTTTCCAATTAAAGGCACCCACTTTATGAGGCTGAGTAGATGGATGGTTCACCTCTAAGGACATGGTTGACTCACGGCTACAGTGTAACAGAAAATAATTATTTGCCACAGCCGGCTTCGAACCCAATTCCTTGGGGTTTGTAGACCAGTGCCTTACCACTGTGCAACCAAGCTACCTTTGTAATTTTTATAATTAGTCTTAATTTACCATAAAAACGTATTATGTTTACAACATACGCACTATCACTGAACTAGTTATGTACTGTTCACCTCTTCACTGAATTTCTTGAATCCTTCCCCTAAACTATAGTCTATATATTTCAATGTTTTATAAATTATTATTTCTTATCATGTTTTGTATTTTCAAATATTTAAATTGTTTATGATAACTGCATAATTTAAGTTCATATCCTATGAATCCTATTAAAAAGTTTACAGCGTTATTGATGTAGCATTTTTTGTAATAAAGATTTTAATGTAGTTTTCTTGTAACTTCAAACCTTTTCTATTTCTTATTAATATTTCATTTTCCAGGATTTTTTAAAAAAAATATTATCCTGTTCCAGTGCTGTTGTGTTTTTAGTATTTTCATAGTTACTTTCATGTAGATTTATAATGGTCTTTGTTTTTTTTTGTTTTTTTATGAGCCTCCCATGTAAATTTGTTAGCAGTTTTGACAGATTATTTTGTCAAAATTATTTAAACATTTTTCTCTTTATCGAACCTCTTGTTTAACAAGATGATATGGAATTCATGAATATATGAAAATTTAATAAATAATTGAAACAATAAAAAGGATGAATAATTCCACAAGTATTAATGTAATAATTTATACAATGTTTATTGTATAACATTATACAATATGATAGGTCATACCGAATAAATAATAAATTTATTAAACAGCAATCAACACATTATAAGCAAAAACACACAAAGAAATGAGATGAGATCTAAGATTTGAGGAAGATGAATTAATAAAAATAATATAAATATAAATCAATAAATTAAATAAAAATATGGAAGGGAAACCAAATATCCACAATTAGGAATTTAGAGAAAATTTGGATTAAATAGTAAAATAAAACATTTTTTATAATCAATATTTTCTAAGCGTTGAGTATCAATGAGATATTGATCGAAATTTTACTAATTATAAACAACCAACGGTCCATATATATATTATAGGTTATAACCAATTAAATTTGGTCATTTGATAAAATTTTATTTTGAATAAGACTGGCAAATTTTACTATAACTTTAGGGCTATTAATAAATAAATTTAAATATTATAGAAAAATGAATTGGAGTTACTATAATTTAAAAATTAATCGGTTTATTTATGATTGCTATTGACCTCATCTCCTTTCTAAAACTTAAAAAAAATATTTGTTCTATATATAAGTGTCTACTCTAAAATAACACACCGCCATTTTGGGCATGTCAAAATAAACATTATCTTGCACTTTCCCTTTTCATTCTGGAGAAGGTTAAAAAAAGAAAGTGTCTCCAGTATCATCTGAGGTGGACCTTTGGAGAAAGTAGAAGCCAGTGGGCCCAGCCAGCTGTCTTTCGTCCTCTCACCTAGTTCCCAAGCTATACACGGGGCTATGGTTTGTTAGTAGGAGACATCAAAAGCTTAAATTTAACTGTATTCCAAACTATATCATTTTAATTTTACCAACTATAAGTTAAAAATTTTGTTAACTATTTTTGTTACGAAATGTTCACTTACATGTTGGGATTGTGAAACTTTACAACCATTGTTTTCTTCTCTATTCACACACAATATTAAATATTTTAAATCCCAATTTCTCAACTTCAAGGATATCAGTTTTTTTGAGGAACATTGAGGAAAATGTTTTACCATAGTTATTGCAGTTTGGAGTAGTTTTTGAGACCTCAAATTTCTTAACATTTTAGCTTTTGAATGTATTAGGAAGTAGAGTTAACTATCTCATCGTGAAGTCCTTGATAGCAAATCTAATGACATCTAAGTATCAGACGAGTAATGAATCACGAACAAAGAATAATCGAGAAACTGAAAAATTATATTTTGAGAAGTTTCCTTATAGTCTAAAAAAAATTAATACAAAGTAGATAAGTACTTTACATATGTAATATATGTACGTAAATTACATAGTTATAGCTAAGTACAGCATCTTCACTATTTATTACTAAAAATTATTCTTTTCAGTATATTTCTACAATATACAATATATAATAGTCTCATAGTGATGCCTAGTCCTATTGGTTATCACTATTGTATATGTACAACTATACACAACGATACAGTAATAACAAAAATGTAAGTAATTTTTCTATTTCTTAATCTTTATTTGGATTCTGCAAACTTAAGTGTTTAGTAATTAATAAAGAAAATATTTTTTTCACAGTAACTTTTTTTGTACTGTAAGATAAGATAATTACAGAGAACACTCAAGTTTCAAAAATCCGCCACAATGTAGTTGTTTTATTATTAACTGAATCCAAAGTGGGTTACTACTATTATGATTAATGATTACGTTTTACAATTTTATTCATGCGTTTAAGTAAAGCTTCTTCACTATTTATTACTAAAAATTATCCTTTTTAATATATTTCTATAATATACAATATATAATAGTCTCATAGTGATGCCTAGTCTATTGGTTATCACTATTGTATATGTACAACTATACACAACGATACAGTAATAACAAAAATGTAAGTAATTTTTCTATTTCTTAATCTTTATTTGGATTCTGCAAACTTAAGTGTTTAGTAATTAATAAAGAAAATATTTTTTTCACAGTAACTTTTTTTGTACTGTAAGATAAGATAATTACAGAGAACACTCAAGTTTCAAAAATCCGCCACAATGTAGTTGTTTTATTATTAACTGAATCCAAAGTGGGTTACTACTATTATGATTAATGATTACGTTTTACAATTTTATTCATGCGTTTAAGTAAATTTAATTTTTCTTAGTCCTGATTGTGCTTGAAGTAACGAAACTTCGACTCAAAGTTATGTTCAAATATTAATCTTAATGATATTGATATCAAATTCTATTTTAGTTTATCTTTACTTTTACATTATTTTACATATTTTTATTTTTAAATGTAAAGTATTCGTCAACCTCCGATTCCCCCACTCCTCTATCATTTTGGTTCTTCGCATCCGCCTTATTTTTGTGCTTATCTCCAGTAAAGGGGGTGCCTTACTTGGTTCATTATTTTCATATATTTTTTTTTCTTATCCTTTATTCTATTCTATCCTTATTTTCCAACTTTTAGTGTGTACTGTATTTAATTATATTTCTATGCTACTTTTATATTTATTATTATTTCAGTTTTTACTAGCTGTTTAATACATTTTACATGTAATACTAGTTTATGTATACTTTTTACTGTACTTATTAATTTTATTCAATTTAATTTACTTTATTTATTTTTATGTAAGTTTTCATATTTATCCACATCTTTGTTTACTTTTATTTTTTTTTTTTTATGTGTTCTCTTACTTTGTTACAATAGTTTAGTTTAACTTTTTTACCCCTGATGAAGCCCATCAAAATGAGACGGAACGTTGGTTTATATTTATTTATCTATTTAATTTTATTATTATTTAGTATTTTAAATTGTTTAGATTTTGATAAGCATATGAGACTGTATACGTTTTAAGTATTATAGTGTTTAGATGAGCAATTTTTTGACTAGTGACCACAATGGTAGGTAAATATCAAAACTTAGGTTAGGAGTAATTTGGTAATCGAAAATTTGGAAATAATCCCGCTTTCCTGAATTGACTGTCACCCGGACGTTTATCATTCAATGCCCCAATACACCCTCGAAGAGATAACCGTACGTAGCTGTAGATACACAATGTTCACACAAAGCATCACAGTTCTATTCAATAACTACAACTGTGTACTCCATTCCGAAGAAGTCGACCGGACGTGTCCATTACTCTGGAGGATCGTACTCAAAAACGTACCACAATCTATTTACGTGATGGAAAAGAGTACTTACAATCTGTCAAAATTGAAAAGTGGATTTCGAGTTCGTCCTAGATGAGTCTGGGTTTGGGGAACCATTGTTAGGTGGGTTGGAGAGATGAAGATCACAAATCGTAAAAAATTGCTGTCATTCTCCTCAAATTTGAAAATCCTCAAAGTTTCCCCATACTTGAGAGAGCTTAGTTCAAAATGTGAAAGTTATGGTAAAATAACCTATTCATTAATATAATTAAACGCAATCGACTGATGAGGTTTCATATTTGTAGGAATATGGGTAAAAAAAGAGAATGGTATGACATCTAGTAGTAGTAAGTATCTGACGAGAAATAAAGCATTAACGGAGAACTATCGAGAGTAAAAACATAACTATATTTTGATATACTTCCTTAAAGTCAGTAAAAAGTTCATAAGTATTTTAAATACGAATATATGTAGGTAAAGTACATAGGTATAGCTAAGTACGGCTCCTTCACTTTTTATTTTTTATCCCATATTTTCTTTTTTTTGTCGAAAACTACATTTTCTAGAAATTATCCTTTTTCTGTTATATTTTATATTATAGAAATATATAATATACGATATGTAATGGTAAATAATAAACTTTTTGTCCTATGAAAAATAGAATATTTGAGAATACGATCAACGAGACAAGGCGTTTTATAAGACTAAAATAATAATAATATGAGAATAAGAACAGTCCGTAGCTCTGGTGGTTAGGCGCAGTCTTACCAATCTGAGATTCGGCCTGGGGCGTTCACTTTTTTTATTGAGTGGCGGTACCACAAATTGATATACTTGACCTTCAACCATGGTTAGACAATATAGGATTCCAATGGAAGTCGGCAGAAAAAATAAGAAAAGAAAAAAATGATAACAATGTTAATTGAAATATATGCGTTAAAAAGTTATAAAATTCGAGCAAAAGATAAGAGGAGGATAATACTTGAGTCATCTGTGACATGGGTATCAAATCTGAAAAATTGGTCCAATATTTTTTTTTAAAAAGTTAATATTTGATGTATTTCAAAATTATAAATCTGTTGCAACCTCAAATCTGCAACCGAAACTCAATAATAGTTCTCTTAGAAATTTTGAGATATAGCACTTCGCCATAGGCCAATATATAATGAATCTAAAAAACGTATACATAAACTTATACTAGAAATTATACTTTACTCGTTGTTGAAAATCAACTCAGCTTACCTGAAACAAAAAAAAACACATAATTAGTAACGTAAGTTCATAGTAATTATCAAGTAACAAATAATTTAATTAAATAATTAAAAAGTTAGTAAGAAGGTCTCTCAAGTGCTTAATTTTCTTGTTTGAGAATTACAAATTTGCTCGATTTTACTAACTTAATTTTTTTTTTTAATATTTATTTATTGCTATTTACAACTGTACATTATAACACATTTAGTAAATCTGATCTAAGTTAAATTGGAGTGTAACAGGCGTGTAGAGAAACTACCCATTGGTAGCAGTTACTGTTCTAATGACATTTTACATTAGCTGGTCTCGTGGCCATCTTCTTTTCAGGTGCCTCGGAGTATTGTCAGGAATGGAAAAGGATGCAAGATTAGAAACTAGGGGGTTTGAGTGGTTAGAGAGGTGATAATGGAAGGAGTGATATCTGGTTCGTGCTAGATCGGTTACATAGGGAACATGAAGGTCTTTATGTATGATTTTATTTGTGACAAAGTAAGGAGCATTGAGGATTTTACGAAGGTCTAACTTAATTAAAAATTAAAATTTAAATGATGATGTACATTCATACATCATCCTGATTCAGGAAGAATTAAACGTACATCTCAGCAATTAATGATCTAATGACAAACGGTGAATGTTCTACTAATTTAAAATTACTTTGAACTTGGTTAGGAATACATTTAAGTCCAGCGACTTACCACTGCACTATATACGCATATACGTTTTGGATCAGGTTTAAAAAATAACTAATTAATTAATTTAACAGTCTAATTCTGTTGAAATGAATAAAATATATAATCAAAATCGACAATCCTTTAATTAAATTTTTCATTATTATTATTACTTTATTTCATAATCAATTTAGTTGAAAATTTTATAAAGATTTTTACATGAAAAATGTTAAAAAAACATTTATCAAAGTTACTTATGAGTATTGGTAATATTAGTTGTACTTTGAAATTGGAAGTTTCCTCATTTTTCCCAACCGTGAATCCGCCCCTCTACGAAGCATTAATATCATACATATAAAAAATCTCATGATTATATAATACCGAAACGCAATAGCTATCAGCTCTCGTTATTTTCTACAATTTCCTTATTATCACTATGAGATAATGCCAATTACTTTTTTATTTTTCTGACAGAACAATTCCTTTTTACTTCCTCAAGAAAGAGGAAATGCAATAATATATAGAACGACAGTCCAATATAAACTCGGTTTATCTTTTTCTGTCCTCATGAAGCTTGAATTGGCGAATCGTTGACTGGTTAGTTCTTTACTGGCATTTAAGACTTTAAAATCTTCTAATAATATCTTATATTAAATTACCGTTGGGCAAACGTCTGCATTTTGTTTTCATTAAATTGCTCAGAAATAACCGAAAGGTATGCTCCTTATGTTTATATTATCTTAGCACAACATATGCACTATTTTAAGTCAAATAAACATTACTGTAAGATGGCATTAACAGTTAAAAAATTACATTCAAAATTTTCCGCGCGTCTGGTATGGTTAATAGAATTATTCCGCGCGACTCTATTTTCTCAGGAGTTGGGGATATAAAAATATGCCACAATCTATATAAAAAATTGAAAAAAAAAAAAAATGTAAATAGTAGAGAAATCGAGACAAACTTGTTGAAAATTATAAATTCTGTACCCCTTTCCATGGAAATTTAGTAACAACGTTGAAAACATTTAATAAACATGTAAGTATAACCATGCGGACGGGTCATAATCGTGTGATTAGTTGTTTTTGTTACATATTAGTTGTCTTCTAATAAGATATTTTTGTTTGTTTTATTCGGTTCTATATACTT
>NW_027110416.1:1199330-1202700 GCF_000696795.3 Halyomorpha halys
GGCTTCGTTAGGGCTGTTTTGACGGCAGTCAAAAACAAAGTATAATTATCTACTATTAATTTATATTATCTATTTAGATTATTATTATGATTATTAGATTATATGATTATTAGATATTTATAAATTATCTACTATTTGAGTTTTTGTTGACCATATTCCATTCAAATATGTTTTTTGTTTTAAGCTTTGATGAAGGCCTGAAATCGGACCCCCAATCATCTCATAAATATACTGTCTTTATTCTTGCTCCCTCTCCCCTACACTCTCTACGCACCATACGTATTTTTTTATTTTTTAGAAAAATTTATTTTCTTAGGCTATGAATTTATGCATGTTTTCATTTCTTTATTTTATGCATTTTTCTTCTGAACTAAAGGACGGGTTACGTAAATTAGATACATTTTTGTATGAGAACATCTTGATAATGACAAAAAATACTTAGCATACACAGATTTGTTAAGTGTTGCGGAAGTCATCTAAAACAAACACCAATGAAATCTAGAAAATCGCAGTAAAAATAAACCCATAGGCATGACCTACAGTCCATGACCAGATGATATCATGGCCCTGAGGAGTTGGTTAGCGCGAGAACGTGTGCTCATCAGATCAGTCTAAGATGATGAAGACCTTGAATTATCACGAGCAGGAGGGGCATACGAAAGAGGAAGTTGTGACGCAGGGTTCAAGAGTGTACAATAAAACAATTCTTTTATACTGGCTCTTAGGATCGGAGAGTAAAGTCGTTTTGTTGCCGGATAATTAGGGTCAGAGCCGAAGGATCGGGTCGCAAGAGGCTTTATCTCTTCTTTCATTTATTTTTAAGGACCAGGACAACCTTCATCCTTTCCGGAACAGGTTACAGCTTCTTTTAGCTCCTCTTCATTATTTTTTTTTCTCCATGGATTTTAGAGTCTCATGTCTCATTGCATTAAGAAAAGAAAATATATATACACATACACACATCAAACACTGCAACGTGTTTGAAACGTCAGGAAATGACAAAAAAATGTTAAAATATTCCTGATGATTCCGTTCATAACCTGAGAAATCAACCTAATTTTTTTTATTTTTCCGGTCCGCGACACCATGACAAATACGTGTTTGTGGCCCCTATGAGAAAAAGGTTGAAGTAGCACTGGTATAGAAGCTATAGTATTGAATACTAAAATACTTATGAAATCTAGACAAAAATTATATTAATAATTCAAATTAATTTAAAAAAAAAATAATCCCAAAGGTTATAACTGCCTTCAAAATTTGTGATTGGTTATAAGTTAATTCTGAGTTTCAGAGAGATATTTAATGTCCTACTTTGCCTAAATTAGTGGTGTTAGAAAGATTGTTCCCTTCCATGTCTGTATAGCAGTCTATTTCAAATCTAAGAACGTTCAGGATAATTATGACTTCTTCGTAAAGTAAAAATTACAGGTTATACATTTTATGACAAACCTAAAATTACAGTTTGCGCAATGGATTCTCGAAAAAAGGAATCAAAAGTGACACAAAGATCCCTGGTTTAATTTTGACCACAACGAGAATACACATTTTTATTTTTATTTGAAAGACATATGCAAGCTATACCCACGATGTTCTGGTTACAAAGTGACCTTCTAAAACCGCAATCAAAGACACAAATACAAACGCAACGTGTCACACACGCGATCCTTGATCAAGGAGGAAATAACAGGCTGGAAGTATTCTCTTCGGTAGCGTATCCTTTGTGACGGTCAGTTCGCAGACGCGGGGAAAACCTCTCAGAAGCAGAAGAGAAAGCTACCGGCTCTGTAATTACCCGGACGGGTACACAGACAATGCCCTGGCGGAAGTGAGGTACAAAAAGAACGACACGCGAAGGGTAGGGTTATATCATGAAGTCTTTTGTTGCTTCTTGTTGTGACCTCTTGGAGTGTTGGAGTCGGCCTTGTGGTCATTGTGGTCCTACGGCAAGGTCCTAGGGCGGGAATTGATCATCAGAAAGGATCCGAACTGATAATGACCTATATCCTAAACCATGTAATGGCTGCTCTATGGAATGGGAATGAATCTGGAGTGTACTAATAAAACTAGACACTGTTTTTCATAATGAAATATTGTGCGTCTCTAGGCATCCAATAAGTTATTATATGAGTCAATTCGGTCAATGGGCCAAGACAATTAATTTTGAGGATGGATTTAAAGAAAAGATTGGTGTGGTGTGCGCAGCACGGAAGTTCCCACTCAGGAACTTAAAACTTGAACAATAATTTTTTTTTCTGTTGCTATAAAAATTCGTATTTTAAGATTAAGGTGTGAATAACACTTCATTCCTGCAGAGAATACGAAAGATTAACAAAATATAACAAAACTTACATTCAAAATTTTCCGCGCGTCTGGTATGGTTACTAGAATTATTCCTTTCTGCGCGACTCTATTTTCTCAGGAGTTGGGGATATAAAAATATGGCATAATTTATATAAAAAATTGAAAAAAAAAAAAATGTAAATAGTAGAGAAATCGAGACAAACTTGTTGAAAATTATAAATTCTGTACCCCTTTCCATGGAAATTTAGTAACAACGTTGAAAACATTTAATAAACATGTAAGTATAACCATGCGGACGGGTCATAATCGTGTGATTAGTTGTTTTTGTTACATATTAGTTGTCTTCTAATACCATGTTTTGTTTTTTTTATTCGGTTCTATATACTTAACGGCCAACCTCAATAAACTCGTAATGATGAGTAGACAGTTGATTGTGAAGATCGTATATGAGAAGATGATTAAGAGTTCGGTAAGTGAAAATTAAAAATAGATAAAAACTTATTCGGCAAGAATTTCTGGCCTTCATCAAAGAACAAAAAAGAAGATTACAACCACAGAATGCGAGGAGTTACAGAATGATTAGAAACTAAGAAACAAACGCTATAGTTACAAAATAGTATTAAAAGACATGTATAGTCTGATTATTATAAGAACATAATAAGTAAGAGTATAAGAAAAGTAATAATAAAATTAAGTAAGAGAAAAGGACAAATAATAAAATACCTATGAAAATCTAGTTAGTAAACTTATGTACAAAATATTTAAAATAAAGTGATGAAAAAAGTGGGAAATAAAACAGTTCTGTAGGTAATTAAATATGTAAGTAAAATAACAGGATTAAAGAAATACAATATAATGTGATATAATGAAAATACAAAATGAAAAAAAGAAATATGAATATTTTAATTTAATAATAATAATTAAAGATGTATGTAACTAATGAAATACTAGAATGAAAGAAATAAGATATAAAGTAATAAAAGACAAAAGGAGTAAATATTTTTTTTTAAGATTATTGATTGACCGTGTATTTTACATTAGCTGGTCTCGTGGCCATCTTCTTTTCAGG
>NW_027110416.1:1208705-1212692 GCF_000696795.3 Halyomorpha halys
AAAAAAAAAAAAAAAAAAAATTCGATTAACTAATGTGGTACTTCCAACCAGTCGATTTTTTTTATCGAAAAAGCTGCTGTAACATCCCAATAATATACCAGCGAAAAATAAGTAATTTCAATTTCATGAGACTTTTCATTTTTGAGCAAGTCATACAAATACAGACTTGTGTGTTTTGGAGATTTGGTTATTTGGACTCAGGGGACAAGAAGATACTTTTTTAATTAAACAACTTTATGAAGATGGAAAGTTTGAATGCAATAACTTCGCTGAACGGACAACCATCTATGACGGAGTACCCTTTTAACGGACAATTGTACTGAACAATCTTATTCAGGTTGGGGACAATAAGGCAAAAAAATTAATATAACCTTTATTACGAAACCCCTCCACTCCCAACACGGACAATAATTTTATTAGCTATCAGGACTTTCCACTTCTCTAAGCGGACACAGTTTATGAAATATTAATGTACAAAGAATTCAGTATATGTATGCAGCATCTCATTGTATGTATTTAGCATTCATTAAATGTATGTAGCATGTTTTTGTAAATTTGTAACATTGGTAGCAAGTGGTTTAAACAAAAAACTCTCCATAATTTAAAATTGTATTATTAGTTTTTTAGAACTTAACAATTCATCACAACAATTTAATTGTTGTGTTGTTCTTATATTAATGTTTTCGTTTAACTATGTATAACGTATAAAATCATCTTCCATGTGGATGTACCTTCTATAGAAATTTTACAGTATTTTTTTTTTTTTAAGGTCACTAATCTTGTGAAGAAGTGGCATATATCGTCCTATTATCACTTAGATTAAATAATATAAATATTATTTAACGATAAGTCCTCAGGAGAGTTTAAAATTACAATTTAAACAATTTTCCGGAATCGTTCATAAATTTAGCTACATTATATAACTAATTCATATAATGGTTATTTTATATGATTTTTTAATTTAAATATTTTTCTTTAATATTAACCCAAAAGACAGAAGACTCGTTCCTAAACTACCAAGTAACTTCCCATATCAGCCCAAAGAGATCTTAATGGCATAATTACTTGATGTTATCAAAAGGAAGACAATCCACAGTTAGAGGGCGTGGCACTATCATCATTAAAATTGTTCTCTTCATATCAACATCATTATCAAGGGAAGGCAAGCCTGTTTATAGTTAATACATACAAACACGTACTCACACACATACACACAAAAAAACTATGTATAAATTTTCATACCACCCCTGATAATGCGATTCGATATGTTTTATTTATAAGGGATGCTGATACACGATTTATTTCTCATAATTATATATAACTTGTAGGTAGCAATTGAAGGACTTATCACTCAGGTTTTATCCTTTCGAATATGTTTTTTCTGTTAAGGACATCTTTTCAACAACGTGATTCATTATTTCTATTAAGTGGAAATTAGAAAAACGTGTTTTCTGGTTCGTGATAGTTCGTTTTTAGAAATCATGAGTTTTTTTTTTCTTAACTTTTAACTAGTTTGTCTACTACATGACGTCAATGAACCCTTACATCGTCTACTTTTAGAAAAAAAAAACACATGGTTTGAATGTTGCATTCGTGATCTAAGTTACAACTTTTCTGGGATCTGATCATGAAGCCCTCATGTATTCGAGTCACAGAGCTTCTTCGTATTCTTGCCAACGTCTTTTACTATTATCTTCTTCGTTACTTAGAAGTCATTTCGTTTTCGTCCTTGCAAAGAGGATAATAACCTCAAACAGCAAAACGGAAAGATACAACAAAGTGACTAATCAGAATTGCGGTATTTCTTTTGATATTGGACATTAAATTAAATGACGTTTTAACTGATAAAAACCTGCAAAATGATTTTAAAATATGATATGTGAAAGTTTTAAAAAATGGCAAAAAACTACTTTATCTTTAAAAATTTGTTTTTAATATAATGGGGATCGGAATCATTTAAGATTAGAAAGGGGTTTTGATAAGAGAGGTGCATTCATAATAGAAAGAATGATTAATTATTTACAGATCAAATTCAAAATAATTTTAGAGAGGGATGGCTCAGTAAGACGCTATGCAACTAACTCCTGTCTTGAGTTCGAATCTGGCTGTGACAGAAAACTATTTATTCCGTTACTGAAGCTGTGAAAGTGACGCAAGGTGGAGACAGCTGTAAGGTTTAAACGATATAACCATTGATTGTAATTAATTTGGTTTATTTACATTTTTATCAATCAAAAGGTCGATTTGCCTAGCGTGCACAATTTTTTTTAATAAACAATATTTTGATAAATCTTCCTACATATGTCTCTTCTCCTATTCACTCGATAAAGGAATTAAAATCCATTTTTAAACGTGTATTTGTGATATTATAACAACTCACCCTGGTGCCATTTTGGGACTTTTCAAACAACATTTATCTGATAACGTTTACTTTTAATTTCCCCGAAAAGTAATCGTTATTTTTACATCAAGTTATTGTTTTAGGTAGATACTAGTATATTGTGATATTTAAGGCTCTTATTACATACTATTTTCGGTTTTCCAAAATTATAATTTTTTTAAATTGTTAAATGTTATTTATATCTACATATACATTCATACGTTTACGTTCAAGATTTGAAAAAAAAAAAAAAATGTACAGCACTAAATATACTAATATATGTTCTCTTAATTGGATTTTTTTAGAATTATATTTGTACTGGAGATTTCTATAGATTCGGTATTTTATCTTTATTACAAGGTTTGACGTGCAAAATAAATAAGCATGCAGCCGTTATCGAAATAAAAATGTATCTAGATAGGTTTTTCACATACGCAAAATAATTTAGAATATGATGACATCGATACTAACCCAATGTATACTACAACTTTCATAGCCTAAGTTGGACGAGCCATTTTCGATAATACGTTCACGCGTGCATACGCCAAAATAGTGAAAAGAATCTGATAAGATCAATATGGGACTTACTCCATGTGAAAAGTAGAATGAAAACAAACGTCCGATTGAATGATCATTATGAATCGAAGATTCAATAACACCATAGCAACATCGATTATCAAGATAAAAAAATTAAACTAAACTATTAAAAGCTATTTCATCGTAGGAAATAGAGCGTAGCAGTAGACAATGTGCAGGACGGAGGCGGTGCATGGGAAAGGGAGGTTGGTCAGAGTGTACATAGTCTTACCCAACACAATGCCAGACCAAGACGTTCCCAGCGGCCACACTGGGAAGGAGGAAGTCACTAGGAAAGTGGATTCGATAATGGGCAACCATATCGATTATTTCAGACTACGATGGCGATTCATATTGGAAGGCTAGTACGTCGTTTCGTGCTCAGAATCCCATTTTTATTAATTGTAATTTTGGAAAATTAATCATATTTACGGAACAGGACATAAGATCAAACCCGAGAATGTAAATAAAGAGAATACAAATATAAACAATCTATTTTTGCACGTATCAAGTGTTTATTATTATTATTTTGTTTGTTAATTATTTAAGTTTATCTATGAGCTGCTATGAAAGTTATGAAATGTCATAATTTTTTGTCAGTGAATTTACCAGTTAAACTAAATAAAAAATTTAATAATATATCCATATCAATAACAGGTAAATCTAGAATCTGAACCGGTACAACCCATGAAGGGTCAAGGGTTGTATTACAGTACTTTATGAGGAAGTACTGTTACTAGACCAACGGTTATGCAAGGAGGTGATTTGGTCAGAATCACACTCTACCTCCAGATTTTTACCCCAATTAGGGGTACCCAATTTATGGGTGGACTCCTGGAGTGCTTCATAACCCACAGGGTTGACTCACAATAACAGGTATGTAGTCTCTATTAAATAACTATTAATGCATTATTGTGAAGTCATAAGCTAGAAACAAAATTTCTAATTTTAAAATTTAGTTTTTTTAATTTTGCACAAAATTTTCATATTGAGAATTTCTATTTTCATTTTTCCATACTTTTATTACTGGA
>NW_027110416.1:1213756-1221100 GCF_000696795.3 Halyomorpha halys
GTATTTATGAAACCAAGGATTTTTAATAAGATGACTGAAATGAAAGAGTAGAGAAAGTGGCCTAAGGTAAAAAGGCCGAGGCGTTACAAAAATATCTAAAATACATATATGCATAAAATAAAATTAATAAAAACATTTATTCATATATAGTTTTATTTTTAACGATGTGGGTTTAGTTCTAAAAATATTTTTTCTTAATAATTAATAATATAAAAATGAATCCCTGAATGAATATAAGAAAAGAAATAACAATCGTAAGGTTGTTTATAAAAAATGATTTTTTTTTTTTTTATCATTATAAATCTAAAATAAGTTTTATTTAGCGCGATATGACATACAGGGCCTCAAAGTTCGTCGGTGCAAAGCAGCGAATATGCCATTACTCAACAACAATTACTATTAAATATAATAATTGTTAAAACACAACATAGCTAACTAAACATTGAACAACCAATACTAAGTACACGGTGCAACGTATACTGAGCCCGCAGTACATTGCCCTTGTACCCTCCCAGAGTCGCATATCATCTTATGCAACCGCATGATTTATGCATGTGCTATGTGTGTCATGTCTATAACTAGAGCTAGGTGTAATCTCAGATCTATATATAGAGAAAGTAAATATGACCTGTGTACGCAACGTCAAGAACGTACAAGACATATAACAAGACACATAAATATAAAAAGCTTCTATTTTTTTCTGTATAACTTTGAATTAATTAGTACGTATTTATAAATTTAAAAAAAATTTAATCATAAAAAAGGTCATTTAAAATGCACATAAATTTAAACATAAACCCATTATTTAATGGTATTTGTTTAGTTATTCATTTATCACCCAAAAAAATTTTAGATTGCCAACTCTGTCTTCCTTTACGAAAAAAAATAAAAATTTATATGCTTTGTCAAAATTTCCACTTGATCCGCAGAAATGCGATAATGAAAAAATGTCTAAGCAGATATTTTAGGAAAACTAGGGATGTAATTATAAAAATAAAAAAAGATTTTTTGAACCTTTAGTATGGGAAAAGGAGGTAGATGCTTATCTAGCTATTGTGAGGTACTCTAACCTCAAAATCCAATTAATAACTTATACCTAAATATAGGAGTTATGTACACTTCAAAACGTAACAAGCTCCAATACAAAAAAATATAACATTGTTTTACTACAATTTACTATTTGTAACATAACGCCTTCATCCACTTACCCCTTCAATTATACCATATGTTATTCTGTGATATTTTTGTTTAAAATGCATATAATTACCTAGATTTTCTTAAATTTTAGGTCTGGTTCTGTAGTCAATATATAATTCCGGCCACAGCTTCACAGAACGAACAGAAACATCTAGATATATTACACAATCCCTAAAATTCCGTGATTCATTTTCTCGAGGTACTCCTGACCTCCTAGTATCCTCTCTTATTCTCCCACATTTCAACTACGAATACCTAGTGTATGGAGGACTATCCATTGAACAAGAAAAGGGATTAAAAAGACTAATGAACTATTTTATAAGATTCATTTTTGGTTTTCCTATGCGTTCCCATATCTCACATGACTATTCTGAGCAAAGCTGGCTGTATCCCAGTATCCGGAGACAATAACTCCTTGGAAAATTTATATATCAACCCTAATAACCAAATAACCTTCCTACATCATTGACTTCCTTACCCTACGTTTATCCATTCATCTATTAAACACAAGATCCCAACCTACCGATCTCTATATCACTCTCTACAGAATTGTCTCCTATGAAAAATATCTTGCTGTTCGAGCTACATCATTTTGGATTTCCTTACATATATCCATCCATAAAGCTTCCTCCTTAACATCATTCAAACATCAACTATATATCCATCTCCTAGAATTTCAAACTTCCGTGAACTTGTAGTGTGATTTAATGTAATCAGACAAAAGCTTCATTAATTCTGTTTACAATTGTTATTCTTAGGGGACCAAGTTCTTTATTCTCAGAATAAAGATTAATTTTTCATTTCATTTCATCTTGTTTGGAAAATGTTGAACAAAAATTAACATGCCTAAATCGAATCAGGTAGGCTGCCTTCAACTAACAATTTACAATATCCCGTTACCTAAACATAGAGGCAAAATAGTTGGCACTTAAAATGAACAGACAACTGACCTAGAAATCACATGTAGCAACTTAAGAAAAATAATATTAAATCACAGACTTTCTAGACTTCGACGATTATTATATCATAAAAATAAATTACTTACTAAGAACCTTAAAATAAACGATATGTTGCTTAGACCGATATAGACTTACTCCACTCAGGAGTTGGGATCCGACAAAAAATACCACATTCAGAACCCACCTTTCACTAACGAATTTATACGAATCCTATGCGTAGATTGCCAAATAGTTAACAAATTTACACTACATCCCAAAAAACATATGTCAAATTACAAAATAAAGAATAATAATAATATTAAAAAAATAAATGCGGCATTCAACTTTGTGTAGGGATGCGTTTAATTTCTCTTGACCTCCCGAAGAAGTAAAATTAATACGAGATAATCTACGCAATACAGTTACTTCATTCCACTGAATTTGTCTTATATTAAATGTTTTTTTGACCCCCAGGTCATTGTCATTATTGTGTACGTATCTAGAATTACAGTATAGTACTTTTTTTTTTTTTTAGAATTAGCTAAGGATGAAATTTGAATGTTCCTAATACTGAGAATACGTATACTAGTGATATAAGTAATTGTTTAAAAGTGATATTTTACTATTTACATTCATCTCGAAAATCTTTTCCTCTTATATTTTTTTAACATTAATACGCACTCTTATTTCCATTGTTCATGCTTGAATTTTTCCTTCATTATAATATTTGTGATTGACAAGACATAAAATTTGTTATGAATTATGAAAGAAACAGTATTGTTACTAACGCTTGGTTGTCAGCATTTAACATAAAATTAACGAGTGAAAGTTAAGGAAAAAATTATCATTAAACTCACTTTCCCTCTTGGAAGTAATTAGTGATTCAGGGGACAAGGAACATACGGTTAGCATTTTTAAAATTATAAGAAGAGGCTAATCGACATTAACGGGGAAATTTGCAAGTTATGCTAACGCTTTCTTCCAACGTTATGTTGAATTTTGAATTGAACAAAGGAGTCGAAGGTAAACCATAACAGGTGAAAAACACAAATAACACCCACTGTACGATCAAAAACGTTCTAAAATACAATATAATTTAACCTATAACCTACAACGTAATAATTTGCTCAGAGAAAAAGGGTGTTATCGTTGTCATGAAAATTTCGTACCTGTGGAAGCAAGTGGACATCACAAATTTTAACTAAACTAATTAAAGGTGAAATTATTGAAGGTAATACCTTAGGATACCTGAGGGTAGATGAAGAGTTGAACACTTATTGTATATATTTTTATATCTGTACGTGTTAATAAATATTTTATTCCATAGGAGGGTAGGAAAAAAAATGGAAGAGTAAAACTGTTGAAGCAGGCTATGGTTGAAATTCTGCTAATGCAACACTGACCAGCTCTGGTGGCGCTGACAGACACGATACTCTCCGCCTAGTCACGGACGTACTTTCACGGGTATACCCTGGTCCGTTCCCCCGGGACTCTAGAAGTTGTCATGATCCTGGTCAGAGGGATCACTGACCCAGTGGCTGCGACTGAAGGAAGCAAATAGCCACTGTTCACGTGCGGATGAAGCACCAATAGATGTTCAGCAGTGTCCATAGGTTACCGAGGGTTATTCTCATATATGTGCAGCTCCCGCGACGGGTCGGTACGTTGTTCTCAGGGATCTGAATGTTCGAAACACCACCTGAATGTGTGGGGGTAGTAATCCACTGGGTACTTTCATCACTAAGACCAGATTTATTCCTATCGAATAAATCCCTTATCTAGAACTACATCTGAACAAACGACTGACTTGGAATCCTCATATAAGACCAAAAAGACAGGAAACTGCTTGTCGATTCTGACTATAGACAAGCGTTCTAAACTTCCAACTAATTAAAAAAGACTCATTTATATGAATATAATAAGGCCTATCTGGACTCCACTAAACCATGAAATTCCGCTCGTATTCAATTCTTACAATCCAAAATCCTTCGTAAAATCATAACATTGTCACAAAGCAGGTCATCCATCAGGATTTCAATGTTCTAACTGTTGCCAATTTGGCCAGAGCCAGATGACAATTCTTCTCGTTGAGAACTTCAAGGAAAAAAGCTTAAAAAATATGGGTTATTGTTACATGCATTGTCATTGTATTTAAATATGATTGTGCGACATATTTGGATGTTGTTTGGTAGGAGAAGTTTTTTTATTATAACGAAGAAGAATAACTAAATTTTTTTTCAGTGATAAAATCTAAGAACGTAAAGAAAAAAAAATTGTGTCTAAGAATTACTTAATTAATTTGAATAAAAATGAATCAAAATTGAAAAGAGACAGAAAGAAAGAGGAAAATAATACACCAAGCCAAAGCGTCAAAAAAAGAAAAGCTTTTACATTAAAAAAATTACATAGAGAAACGCTTACATGAAACTGTATAAGCGGTTTTGCTACATGTTAAACGAAAATGATAAGATTTGATGTTTTTAAAATCTTATGTAGTCTAGGATTTTAAAGATTGAAAAAAAAAAAAGACTAGTTTACCAATGGTTCGTCAAAAGCATGATTATTTTACGATGTTTGCTCACCTTCAAGATATTTAGATATTCTTCAAACATCTTGTACAGACAAAAATAAAAATCCTCAATTTGCATACAACGATAATCAACAAGCAGATTAATTAGTCGTCTTGACTTTACAGGTTAGTCCGCCCACCTGACAGGTACACTCTTTGTTCTCACTTCGTTTATAATTTTGTTTTAATTTTCTTTACAACTCTCTCATTTGCCAATCTATTTTCGCCCAAATTATAAATCTATGGCGAAAATCAGTACCGTCATCGGTAGGGTAATTAATATTATTGACAAAATATGAACAGGTCAGCTCATTTTTCATTTTTAAAATACATACTGAAAAGATTCTGAATCAGTGACTTTTATCGCACAGGAATTTTTGACGCTGGTAATAATTTACCTTCGAATATGACAGGTCTGTTTAAGACGGAAGATAAACGGAACTTGCCAAAGCATAATCTGAATTGCCAATAGCACACAAAAGCGATGCTGAACATTATCACACAAATACTAAACCATATTGTCAATTTCGATTGATTAATTCCAACTATTACAATATAGGCTTCGAATATGACTGATCATATTTAAATTATCAATTAAGAAATAGTAAACCAGTGCACACTCAACTCATTCGGATCTATGGGATAGGTGAGTTAGTAAGGCATTGTGTGCCTCCCGGCCCTAGGTTCGAATCCACCTTTGGCAGATAGTTATTTACTCTGTAAATATTAGCCATGCATTCTCAAGAGAGAACCTTCTGGGATACATACCCACTTTTGAGGGTGATTCTGACCGAAGATCCTACTAGCACAACGTTGTTCTAGAAAAGTATCTTTACAAAGTAAAACCCTTAATAAGTTGTAATGGTAAAGATTACTTTATTTTAATGAGGTGTAGATAGTTGACCGTAGATTAATGATTGGAGAAGTTTGTCGGGGGGTGCGGTCAGCAAAGAAAAACATAAATAAACAAAACCATATTTATTTATTTTATGCCGACGTTTCGACCTGAGTTTCAGGTCTTCATCAGGATTATAGAACAAAAGAGATAACAACAACATTTAGATGTTGTATACATATATATGTATATTTATATTTTTAGTATAGGTATATAAGTTAATACTTACAATGTAATTCAGATACAAGCCACTCACTATTTTTCATTGTCTGTCATAATGTTCAATTTGTAGATTCAATTCATTTATTTATTTTTTCAAGTTTTTTTTAGACACTACTTGCATATCAGTAGACTGAGAACTTAAAAAGATTCATATTTTTAAGATGACTTTTAAATTCTTAAAACTCCATATTTTCACCTTGTTTCTGTTTAAAATCAGTTAAAAGTTCGTTTTATTTCTTATTTCGATTTCCTGACTCCTTTTGTTGTTTTTTTTTTAACTTAGTGTATGACTATAGTATAAATATTATAAAAATATATTCCACAGATTTTTAAAAATATGTTCTTAATAGAATTTTGATAAAGATTAGTAAAGATTACCAACAGAACACCAAATACAATGCTTTTGGGACCTACGGTTTTAATTCCATTATATATACAATATATATACATATATATAACAGACTAAGTTACAAGGAGGTAGGTGTTCTTGAGTCTCCGGCACGCAACAGAAACCTGTTTAAAAAACAAAAATAAAAAAACGAGTTCCCTAGGCTCAGTAATAGCGTGGGCTTATGGTTCAGTCACGATTCATTCATCAATCCAACGAGATAGTTTTAGATTTGGATAGTCGTGAAATTTCCTCTTAGGAATATATAAGGCTCTGTTATACACCGCTGCTAATGGATGCTTTGAATAAATCGATTCAGCTTTATTCGACTGCCTATTTAAGTCGCTTTTGAATCGAATTGTTGAAGAGATATAAATAAATAACATGGTGGTTTGGAGGAACAACTATTATCCAAATTGCATCTCCTAGGAAAAATAAATTTAGAAGATGAGCTGAAGGTTTTCAGGAACTAGTATGAATAAATGTTGTTCGGCTTCTTTTTATGTTTTTGCTAGAAAAAGTTTTTTTTAATTTTAAAAAACGTTACAATATAAAAAACTAGAAACTATAAAAAAAAAGACATTGGTTCTCATTGCCCTTAGCAACTAAAATATAAACGTCATTGCTAATTTATTTTGTTTTAAAATTGATTATAAAGTATATGTATATAAGGATCATCTCTTTAATCATACTTCAGATCAAATTGAAATGTTTCAACCATCTGCACCATATTATTTAATCACCACTTTAGACAAATGACAGCCATAAACAAGGGAAGATCTACCTAGGATCTACACGTTTGGCATTTGCCGTAAATTGTATCAACACTCTTGTTTTGTTATTTTGACTTTTCTCAATAATATTTGATGTGCTCTTTTTGCATTATAAAAATGAATAAAATAAAAATAGGCTAAATTAAAGAAACGAAAATATCAGTTAATAATAGTAGTTTATACATGAAAAAAATCATAGAAATAATGTTTCATAACTTATAAATTCTACCTTTATTCAAGAATTTTTAATGGGGAACTTTTTAATTTAATTACCTAGACATGTACTGCTTCATAAATATATTTTTGAGCTATGTTAAAAAAAAATTAACTGCTAAAATTAATTAAAAGATTTGAAACAATGT